>NW_015642813.1:119243-121083 GCF_001515625.1 Sinocyclocheilus rhinocerous
GAAAACAGTTGCGCTGCTTCATATTTTTGTGGAAACTGTTGATGCATTTTATTTTTCAGGATTCTTTGATGAACAGAAAGTTCACAAGAACAGCATTTATTTTTTTATTATTCATTTTACTTACCCCAAACTAAGTGTATCGCCACAAAAATATTGAGCAGCACAACTGTTTTCAACATTGATAATAATCAGAAATGTGTCTCGAGCAGCAAATCAGCATATTAGAATGATTTCTGAAGATCATGTGACACTGAAGACTGGAGTAATGATGCTGAAAATTCAGCTTTGATCACAGGAATAAATTAGATTTTAAAATAGCTGCCCAAATTCGTTTTTAAGCAATACCAAACAGGATTATGAAACAAACAGATGCAGAAACCTTGCTGCGGTGGTCCTCATAGCGCGTCTGGTCCCATCTCTGCTGCAGGTATTTGTTGGTCGCGGGTTTTAGCGGCTGGTAGGATTTGTGCATCACTTGGCTTCTGTTTGACAGACTGCTTTTCGCTGGTTTCTATGTATAAAACGTGCAGCTCGAGTCCTGGATGCTGATTGGTAGATAGCAGTATCATATTAAAAGATCTGTTTATCATCCTTAGCAACCACCCTTAGCGACATACACATAAGTGTTTTTGTTGGTAAAAACTAACGGACCAACATGTTTAAAAGTAAATTTTATTTGAAGAACAGTTTGAAGAGACTAGGAAAAAAAAGTGTTCTTAGAACTTTATTTTTGTAGTTGCCATTTTATATGTATAACAAAATATTTAGGTAGACTAACCATAATTAATCATATTATTAAAAAACACTTACATGTATTATAATTTCAGCAAAATTAATGGTTTATTAATAATTCAGTGAGGTATGTGTGCCCCCTGCTGGCGCAATGAAAGTGCATACTGTGAGTGCACATCTTAGTGCAATACAACCCCTTATTGTGCAATACTTTTTTTTTCCTCCCTCTTTTGATGAGAGTTAGTGCAGTACAACGTAAAGTTAAATCATTCATCTGAACTGTGCACGTATGTTTTAAACACTTCAGCTACCTTATATAGCCTATTCTTACTCCGCGCATATTTACTTTAACTTCTCAGTAGTAGCTATGACCTATTTCAGATGCAGCCGAAATTACAACAACAGTGGTTACATACACATACAGTATATTGAATTTTTTGATCAAAATTATTGTTAGGGATTGTTTAGTAGTGGCTGGATTTGTTAGGGACATGTCCCGAGCGTCTCTACTAAATTCTATTCCCTTGGAATTTAGAATTCTGTTTCCCCTTTTAGAATCTTTAAAGTGTTAGCAATCACAATGTTGAGAACTTAAGAACTCGGGACTCAGCTCTAGTGTTTGAGAGTTCAGAATGTGTTGTGTTGAGTTGTGTTGTCACTGTGAACGCTGGTCTGATATTCCCCACAGCAGACGGGCTGGAGCTGTTACCATGGCATCCCGGCTCACCTGTACCTGCAGCAGTATCCCAGCAGAAGAGATCAGGTGTCCGTGAAGTCCAGCCGTTCCCGTTCACAGCCCACTGACTTCACTGAACGCTGTGAGGTACACCGGAGAGTAGACGGTCTAATTGTGAGTACAGAGCATCTGTCATGAATAAATAGGGCAGACCGGGGCTTGATGTCAAACTTTTTTTTTTTTTAGCTCAGTGAATATTTAATATTTCCCAGTGGTGTATGTGTATGTGTGTGTGTGTGTGTGTGTGTGATGTGTGTACCTGTTTTTCTATTCTGGTGGGGACTTAAACCTGACTACACAGACTCATGGGGACTCGTGTCACGGTGGGGACCTAAATTGAGGTCCCCACGGGTAAACAAGCTAATAAATCAC
>NW_015642813.1:121205-122909 GCF_001515625.1 Sinocyclocheilus rhinocerous
AGAAAATATGGTCTGTACAGTAGAAAAACCATTACGCCTATGGAGAGTCCCCACAAGGATAGCAAACCAGACATGTGTGTGTGTGTGTGTGTGTGTGTGTGTATTAATATAAATTGAAAATTAATTAATTAATTAAGCCATTAATTAAATGGCCCATCATGCATTTTGAATACTGATTTATTGTGAAATATGGCTTTTTAAAAAAATAGTAATTCATATTTCAAAACGGATCAGTCCCTCTATAGAGGCATATTGTCACAAAAGGCCATAAACTGGCTTAACCCCCCCCCGTCTGACAACTAGCCCCGGTCTCTCTTCTGCAGTCTACCAGAATAGTGTCATGTCTATCTGCAGCTGGTTTGAGTCTGATGCGATTCAGCTGATGTTTAATTGCTTGAAACAGCTGAATAAAACAAGTCAGTGTAAATTCGATTTGTGAACTGACCGTTGCTCCTTCTGAATAGACCAAACTGAAACAGAATTGATCCAGAGACCCAAGGAGTATTGACAGATGCTGCAGGCGATGTTGTCCCTGTTCCTCTGATGACCACCAGATGGTGTGATTCCCTCATCTGTTGATCTGAGGGTAAGCGGCCATGTTTTGCAGGCCAGTAAAGTTTGCAGAGTCCCAGAGAAAAGCAGCAGCCTTTCCTGATTATAACGCTGCATTTCACAGCTTTTCCATGCAAACGCGCCGTTTAGCTGCATAACAAACATCTGCTCGGCAGACAGCATGATTATAGCGTTAAAAGGAAAGCATTTGAGGCATTTCTGCCACGTTGTTTGTTAAAACAGGTGCAAGGAAAAACATTGAAGTCAAGTCACATGCAGATTGTTCCAAAGCAGCTTGACTTATTGGGAAAATAACAGTGTTAGTGTTGTAAAATGATTACATTTTACTTTAAAATTAAACTTTTTTCTCGCAATTCCAGGTTCACATCTCGCAATTAAGACTTTTTTCTCCGAATTTTGTCTTTACATCTCAATTCTGACGGTTTTTTTTTTTCTGCCACAGAATAAAAAATAAAGAAGGTAATTGTGACTTTTTATCAGAATTCGGATTTTTTTTTTTCACAGCTGTGAGAAAAAGTCTGAATTGTGAGGTACAAGGTCGCAATTAGCTTTTTTTTTTTTAAATGTAATCCCATGGCGGAAACATGCTTCCATAAAATTATGTTCATTAATATTGTCAGTGTTGCACAGTTAGTGTCATAGTGTTCAAACAATAATTCATAAAAGAAACAATTCTACGGTTTATTACTCAAGACATGTAGAAACATTGTGCTCTAGAAAGTGCAGGTCTTCTCTCTCAGCTGATTTTTCTAGATTAAGAGAAGAGACTTTTGCTCCTTAGATATCTCTCCTCAGGAAAAGACTTTAATCTCACAAATGTCTCTTATAGAGTTTGTGCTGATTTTGTGAGTTTATTGATTCTCTGCATGTAAAAAATTACTTTGGGTTTGGGATCTAAATGTCCTAAACTGTGCCAGAGAGTTTCGATATTTTTCCTATTTAAAACTTGACTCTTCTGTAGTTACATCGTGTACTAAGCAGCGCCTGAAAATAGGCTTATTGGAAGTTACCTAGCTGGGGACTATTTTCAGGCGCTGCTTAATATCATTGCTCCTGCTGCACCCATGGTACGGCAGCAAAGTTCCTTGATTATTACGCCGGAATGAGAGTATAGTTCCTAGCCATATCGGC
>NW_015642813.1:123115-135566 GCF_001515625.1 Sinocyclocheilus rhinocerous
CAACTTTTCATTTTCTGTCGGTCTTAGTACATGATGTAACTACAGAAGAGTCAAGTTTTAAATAGGAAAAATATAGAAACTCTTTGGTCTTTTTTGAGCGAGATGCTAACGGTCTAATCAGATACAATGATCTATGCTAAGCTAAGCTAAAAGCGCTACCACCAGACCCGGAGATCGGCTGAATGGATTCAAAAATGGTAAAACTCAACTGTTTAACTCTAGGGGAGTTGGAAAATGAGCCTATTTTAAAAAATAGTGGAGTGTTCCTTTAAGATGCATCATTTTGGCCAAATTATAAGGCAGCATTGCATGTATTCATCAAGGTGAAGGTGATCCCAGAATGCATTGCAAGATGGTGGACACCTTTAGAGAAATACCAAAATCTAAATTAAATGAACTGAAATGATGCATATGTATCTATATTCATGGTAATTAGAGCATCATGGCACTTGTTATCTTAGCAATATACAAACTTTATTCTAATCAGTTATGAGTCGAGTCTCTCATGCAGAGCTGTATTGAGTTTCTGTCCATGCAGAGTGTTTTTAGATCACTCACTTATGAGACTTCATTTCAGTTAAGATGTTGCCTTAGAAACTGCTTTTGTAGATTTTGGAACAGAGCCTTTCTTTTTCTCTCAGAATCTTTGTTTTTTCCTTGTCATAAAATCAATTGTTAAGTTCCTCCAACTGCTGCTCCTGTGTGTGTGTGTGTGTGTATGTGTGTGTGTGTGCATGCGCGCTGGTGAATAAGCTGATAATTCCTCCTGAGAACAGAGAACTGCCCACCAGCAGATACTCTGGGCTCCGACCACCTAGCAACCACCCTGAACACCCTAGCGATGCTTTATAAATGTGCTTTATAAATAAATGAACTTGAACTTGATGCCTTAGCAACCACCTTGAACACCCTAGCAACCACTGTGAGCACCCTAGCAACAGCTTTAGCTTCCTCCCACAACACCCTAGCAACCACCCTGAACACCCTAGCAATGGCCCTATCATCCACTCACAACACGCTAGGAACATAGCAACCACCTTAAACACCCTAGCAATGCCCTGGCAACCACTGCACTAGCAACACCCTAGAAACCAACACAAATGTCTTAGCAACACCCTAGCAACCACTCTTAACTCCCACCAACACCCTAGCAATCATCCACAACACTCAAGCAATGCCCTAGCAGCCATTCATAACACCCTAGCAACCAACATGAAAACCATTGCAACTGCCATCAACACCCTAGCAATACCATAGCAACTGCAACTGCTGTGTACACCCTAGCAATGGCCACGCAACCGCCATGAATACCTTTGCAACACCCTTGCAACTAAACCACAATACCCTAGCAACCGTCATGAACACCCTAGGACCATAACAACTGCCATGAACACCTTAACAACACCCTAGCTATACCCTAGCAACCACCCATAACACCCTACCAACCAACATGTAAACAATAGGAATTTTATAACAACCGCTATGAACACCATAGCAATGCCCTAGCAACCACTACCCTTGCAACCACCACAAACTTCTTAGCAATGCCCTAGCAACCGCTATGTACACCCTAGCAACCTACATGAACACCGTAGCAACTACCCACAACACCCTAGCAACCATCATGAACACCCTAGGAACATAGCAATGGCCACGGACACCCTAGTAATGCCATAGCAATGGCCATAAACACCCTGTCAATGCCCTATTAACCACTATTCTATAAACACCCTAGAAACCCCTATGAACACCATAGCTATATCCTAGCAACCACCCATAACACTCTACCAACCAACATGTAAACCATAGTAATGCCATAGCAATCGCTATGAACACCAAAGCAATGCCCTATCAACCACTACCCTAGCAACCACCACAAACTTTTTAGCAATGCCCTAGCAACCACTATGTATACCCTAGCAACCACCCATAATACCCTAGCATCCACTACCCTAGCAACACCCTAGAAACTGACGTGAACATCTTAGCAATGCCCTAGAAACTACTATGATCACTCTAGCAATGCCCTAGCAACCACCCTCAATGCCCTAGCAACCACCAAAAACGTCTTAGCAATGCCCTAGCAACTGCTATGAACACTCTAGGAACCACCCATAACACCCTGGAAAAAAAACCCTAGTGATCTCCATGAATAATAAATGAATGAATGAATGAATGAATGAGGCATTTATATAGTGCTTTATTGTGTATTGCTGTACACCCAAAGCGCTTTACAGTCATATGAGGGGGTCTCTCCTCAACCACCACCGGTGAATACTGTTCATGTTGTTGTTGTTTTTGATTGTTTTTTAGCGCTCAAGGAGACATTCAGATCCTGTGGTTTGATCGCAGCGTGTAGATGAAACAGAGTTTGTGCTCGTGTCATTTGCTCTCTGCTGAGCGTCACGTGATTGTAGTCTGTCGAAACACACACACACACACACACACACACAGAGCTGGAGTGTTTTATAGACGCTGCTATTATAACATTGATCGTGTCAAACGGAGCAGCCGCAGCACACTGTGCCGGACAAAAGCCCTGCTCTCTATTGATTGGATAAAAGTAATAACTGGCATGCGATTCCCTGCGTTTAATCGATGTCCTGGTGTTGACCCCGCCTCCTCCGCCGGGGGTCAAAGGTTACAGCAGATATTGAAAAATAATCGCAGCCGGCCCCGGGGCAATTTGTCCGGGTCAGAGGGGTGTGGAGAAAGCGCTGATTCTCCATCTGTTTGCAGGAGATCCCAGGAGAGCCGATCCCAGTCACTGCTGATCTGATCTTAGGATGTAAATGAACCAAAGCATTGTTAATGAGAAGACGAACTTGACTGCAGCAGGTTAGTTGGGAAATAAATGTATTTATTCAGATTGCACATTTGGAAGGGAAATGTATTAATACTCTAATAACCCTAACCCTAACCCATTTCAGCAGGTGATATGAGATGTAGGCCTAAACATCCTCAGTTTCGAAATGCATACTCCACGCGAACGTGCTCCCGCGTAATATTTTAGAAGGACCTCAATTCATCCCACCGCATCTCATCCGTGTTGTGTCAGCAAATGGTGAAAACTGAGGCAGTGTGTCGTTGTTTAGAAGAAAAGCAGCCAGGTACGCTGCAGTAACACCGGCCAAAGAAAGGAAAGAGAGGATTCTCTCATTAGTTTTGACTGCGTTGTGACGGGACCGGAAGACCGGCGATACACTGCTTCACTTACCGGATATAGGAAGTGTGATAAAGTTCTATTGATGTAGAAATAACGAAGGAACAGCCCACATATGTCCATGAAATGGCTTTTGAGTCAACTGTCCAATTACTTATGGTCCCTTGAAAAAGGGGGAAGGTACATATTAAAGAGCTGTAATTCCTTAACCTTTCCTCCAGTTTAGATGAGAAGACCCTCCAATTAAAGCTCATACATTTTTATACATATGTATGTACGTGTGTCGTGTGTGTGTTTAATTTGATTGTAATTTTTAGCCAATAAATAGCAACTGTGTGTGTATTTTTATTTATTTTTTCAAATATATTCTCATTAATTGGTCACCTGTTAAGTTGTAAATACACAAAACTGACATGAACGCAAC
Organism: Sinocyclocheilus rhinocerous; assembly: GCF_001515625.1. NCBI lineage: Eukaryota > Metazoa > Chordata > Actinopteri > Cypriniformes > Cyprinidae > Sinocyclocheilus > Sinocyclocheilus rhinocerous. Next base: position 126,703 of record NW_015642813.1, read on the forward strand.
CTAAACCCAGATGAGCTTTTTGTTCTTGGCTTGGGAAGCGGACACACATTTTTCCCATGATGCACCAGAAAACTGAACCGTGACTGAAATCTCATTATGTCTTCAATCAGGCATCTGCACGTACAAACATATCCTGTGATCTGCTTCCTCCGTGTTTTGGAAAGATGTCCAGTGGAGAGATTGAATTGGGCTGCGCTTCAGATTCCTCAGGGATGAGGACGCTCTGTTCATTTGTCTCTGTGTTTTATGATGAAAATATCCAGCTGCTCTCCCTCGCGCGCGCGCTCTTGTTTGGTTTCTCTGGATTGATTTTCCCAGCAGTTGGCGTCGTGAAGCCTCCTCCTCCTCTCCATCTCTCCTGGTTTTTCCAGGCTGGGCGTTTTGCCACAGGGAGGAGGTCGCAGTCGCTGCAGGTTTGCAGGAGAACGAAAGGCAGGCCAGTGCCTCGATCGCTGCGAATCATGAGAATCATCTCTGCAGGAGAACGTCTGTCTCTCTGGCGTTTCTCCTGTAGAGACTGGATTAATGTTTCATAAGTGCATCACTGGGAATAACGCTCCTCTCAAACACTGCGTTTCAGACGCATTACAACAGGAGTTTAAGAGGATAGTTTCCTATTACAGAGTTATTGTGAAAAGTCTAAATAGATTTTGTCAGATATGAGGTATAGTGATGTATAGTACTCTATACTGTTGGATAATGATGTATATTGATGCATAGCACTATATAGTGTGGTATAGTTATTTACACCAAAACGCACAACTGAGCATTTTGTTTGTTTGTTTGTTTTAGTCTTTAAATCCAATTTGTTGTTGTTATTGTTTTTAAATAAATAAATAAATCTTTTTTTTTAGATGGACTGTTCAAAGATGTTATTTATTTATTTTTATTATTTATTTAGTAATTTATTTATTGCAGTGGTTGATTTCTTTATATTCATGCAAGATACAAAAGGAAAAGATTTTTTATAATTTGTTCAAATTGCAAGTTGTATGTTATTTATATTTCATTTTTCATTTTATTTATTTATTTATTGCAGCCTCGGGATGATTTTTTGTGCAACATACAATTTAAAAATATTTTTAAATTCATTTTCTTAGATGGACTTTTCAAACGGCAGGTTGTGTTATTTATTTATTTATTTATTTTTAATTTTTTTTTATTTATCTTTTGCTTGTACAGTTTTTATTTTTTATTTCATGCAGCATACAATAGAAAAAGAGTTTTAAAATTCAGATTTTTAGATGGGCTGTTCAAACTGCAAGTCGTATGTTATTGATTATTTATTTATTTTTATTTATTTATTTATTTTCATGCATCATACAATAGAAAAAGATTTCAGATTTTTTTAGATTGGCTGTTGCAAGTTGTAAATGATATTTTCAAACATTTTATGTATTTATTTTTTTTTTTTTCATTTATTTATTTTCCTGAGAATGCCTCTTCACTCTCTGAACACTTTTCATGGGTGGAAGGTACAGAATCATTGAGAAGCTTCATTTTGAAGTGTATGTGAGCAGATTTTTCTCTTCATCTGTGAAAGCTGAAGAGCTTTTGCTGTGATTTGCCAGAGCAGATGGGTTTTTATCAGTTACCCCCCAAAAAAAGAAAACTTCTGCGACTAATTATCTCCTGTTGTGTGCCTCGTTACACCTGTCTCTCTCTCTGTAACAGTGCTGCAGATTGCCGGCTTTGACGGCTGTTAATGGGGCAGAGAAGAATGATAAATCAAGAGTTTTATGTGAGTTCTGCGTGACTTACTGCACTTTTCGACACAGACACACACGTGTTCACACACTCTCCGCTCGTCAGGCCTTATGTTGAGCTGATGAATTATGCACTTTTGTGCACACATTTTAATCTGTTGTATAATTAAAACTCATCATTCAAAACTTGATGTGGAGCATTTAGCTATGATATCTATTAAATTTAAATTAATTAAAATTTAAATTAATATTTAAATTTAAAATGAAAATGTAGTTAATATTTAAAATTTAATATGATTTGATTTTGAATTGTTTAAAAATAAAAAATGCAATAATAATCGTAATATATATTACAGTTACAATTATTATTGTATTTTGTTATTTTTTGTTAATTAATTAAAATGAAATTAAAAAATTGCATATATATATATATATAATATTGGCTTAATGTATAAATAAAATGTATGCAACAATGAAAAGAATAAATCTGTAAAATATATATTTTTAAAAATATATTTTAATTTAAATTTCAATTATTTAAAAATAAGAATGAAAATGAAAATAAAATAAAAATGCTGTAATAATAAAGATAATAAAACTATTGTAATTAAGCTAACACACACACACATATAGTGTGTGATTCAGTATTTGTAGGGAAGTAAGATATCATGATCTGCTGTATGTAGAGGAGGGAAAGTGTTTCTCATTCATGTGTAAATCTCGTTTTTCTCCTGCTCTGCTTCATGTTAACTCACAGAAAGGAGTGTAACTGATGTTATTAGGGTTTTATCCTCAATGACCCCTGAGTTTGGGCCCCTGGAGGAACGAATGAATGCATTCCTCCTGTCTTTCTGTGTCTCTTCAGGAGTTCATTTGCACTTGTACATGTTTGCCATTCATGCCTGGTCTCTAAGCTGACGGGGACCCCAATTTTTGTCCGTTTTTACCCGTTTTTTTTTTTTATCGTTAGTGTTTGGAGATTTTTTGTGAGACGGGGCTGAGTGAGTTGCGAGTTGGGTCTGTGGCCCCTGTTAATCAAGACATTTACACTTCTTGCAGCCTTTCCTGCAGGTCAAACTCTTCACATCTTAATGTCAGCGCAAACCCTCCTCGACATGATTCACCAAGGTTTGCCGGAGTCAGTTTAATGGTATTTGCATCATTATTTAACACCCAAAAAAGCCCGTGTTGTTAGTAGATTACACTAATTTGCACTGCTCTTGCTAGATTGTGTTGGTCATTATGGAAATGATCTGTCTGCGTCTGTGTTCTTTAATTTGCTGATTGTACGTAGATCATCTGCAGAACTTTTCATTCTAATCGGCACTTTTATGGGATTGCACTCTCATGCAAGTTTGTAAATGAGTCAATCTGGCCCTCAGTTCCCTGTCTGTCTTGTGCTGCCATTGCTCAGCTCTTGAAAGGTAAGTTTAACTCTCACAATTTTGACCTTTTTTCTGAATTCTGAGGTTATTACAATTTTGACTTTTTTCTCACAAATCTTGCAATTTTGAGTTTTTAATTTCTCACACTTCAGACTTATTTCTCAAAATTCTGAGTTTATATCTCAAAATTCCAACTTTTTTCTTGCAATTCAAAGTTTGCATCTTGCGATTTTAACTTTTTCCCTCTGGATTCAGAATTCACATCTCACATTTTTGACTTTTTCTCACAAGTTTTTTCTCGGAATTCTAACTTTTTTCACAATTTGAAGTTTACATCTTGCAATTTTTTCTTTTTCTCTTTCTCTGAATTCAGATTTTATATCTGGCAATTCTGACGTTTTTCCATTCTAAGTTTACATCTCACATTTTTTACTTTTTCTCAAGTTTTTTTCTCGGAATTCTAACTTTTTTTTGCAATTTGAAGTTTACATCTTGCAATTTTTTTCTTTTTCTCTGAATTCTGGTTATATATCTCGCAATTCTGACGGTTTTAATTCTAAGTTTACATCGTGCAATTTTTACTTTTCTCTGAATTCAGGGTTTCCATCTCGCAATTCTGTTTTTTCACAGATTTTTAGACTCCTGACTTCAGAATTCGGAGAAAAAAAAAGTAAAAATTGCAAGATGTAAACTCCAAATTGCAAGAAAAAAGTCTGAATTGCAAGATGTGAACTCGCAATTGCAATTGTAGATATGCAGTATTTACAGTATGCAAAATCTGCAAATTGCCTTTATGCAATATCAACCTCAATTAACATTTTAACATTTTAAACTTAAATTTTTATCTATACTTTATCTAACATTGACCTGCTGACTAGTCAGCTTCTTTTCCTGTGTAAAATGTGTAGTCATGCGAGTGCTAATATATTGAAGGTATACTGTATCAGATACATACAAGTAGATTTACAGTTAATGAGCAGTAATATTAGTTTTATACTCAGAATTGTGCATTAAACGTAGCGTGTGTGTTGATGTGCTGGTGTTGGCTCGAGTGCTGGAAGTGTTTTTACTGTTCTGGGGAAACACGGCCGACTTTAATGAGCCTTATGAGGCGTGTTGTGGAAAAAACACTTTTATTATGCCAAACTTCCCTCGAGCTCCACGCAGTCCTGCCAGGATTTCTGCAGCAAATATAAACAATTACTGAAACAACATCATCGCAAGAAAATCTCCCAGCACACAGAGATCTGCATCAGAGGTTGCATGCACTGCGTATACAGAATAGAACACAACGGAATATTCTGTAGAATACTATATTATGTCTGTATGAAAGTGTTTCTGGGGTATCTTATGGAAGCCACGGGATGGAAAAAAATCAAAGGTAATTGTGACTTTATATCTCACAATTCTGACTTTTTTCTTGTAGTTCTGAGTTTTTATCTCACAATTAGGTTTTTCTTCTCAGAATTATGAGATAAAAAGTCGCAATTACCTTGTTTATTTTTAATTCCAAGTTGAAAAACAGAATTGTGAGATAAACTCAGAAATCTGAGGGAAAAAGTCAGAATTGTAAGATATTAATTTAGAATTGTGAGATGTAAAGTCAGAATTCTTAGGGGAAAAAATCTGAATTGTGAGTTAGAATTTTGAGATAAAAATTCGCAATTACCTTTTTTATTTTTAATTCTGTTGTGGAAACAAAAAAAAACAGATTTTAACTCAGAATACTGAGAAAATAGAAAAGTTGTGAGATATTAAGATATAAACTTGCAATTCTGATAAGAAAAGTCGAAATTGTGAGAAAAAAAGTCAGAATTGTGAGATAAAAAGTCGCAATTACCTTGTTTATTTTTAATTCCATGTTGAAAAACAGAATTGTGAGAAACTCAGAAATCTGAGGAAAAAAGTCAGAATTGTAAGATATTAATTTAGAATTGTGAGATGTAAAGTCAGAATTCTTAGGGGAAAAAATCTGAATTGTGAGTTAGAATTTTGAGATAAAAATTCGCAATTACCTTTTTTATTTTTAATTCTGTTGTGGAAACAAACAAAAAAAACATTTAAACTCAGAATACTGAGAAAATAGAAAAGTTGTGAGATATTAAGATATAAACTCACAATTCTGATAAGAAAAGTTAGAATATTGAGATAAAAAGTCACAATTACCTTGTTTTTGAATTCTGTGGTGAAAAACAGAATTGCAAGATGTAAACTCGGAATTGTAAGACAAAAAGTCAGAATTGCGAGGAAAAAAAAATGTGGAATTCAGAGTTTATATCGCAATTCTGACATTCTGAAAAAAGTCAGAATTGTAAGTTAAAGGGTTAGAACTATCCCTTTAAAAGGTTTATTTTCTTAACCTGTGGCAGAAACCGGCCTCCACAGTATCTCTCTCTGTTCAGAGTTTGAATAGTTCAACATCTATAGTCTTTCACAGACGTCTTCATCATCCTCATCCGAGGCGTTTTACAGCGATCAGGTAATGACGTTCAAAGCTCAACAATAATTGAATCAACACCCTCTTTTACAGATGATAATCGTCATCTTTTCAGTTAGGACTGTGCGTTGAGTTCCCAGCTGTGGATGAATAAATGTCATTTAGACTGATTGGCTCAGCAGTCGTCTCTTAAAGCGCCGGCGTCTTTATCTTGTCAGCAGCTCACCGCAGTAAAAACAGCGAGCCGGTGGTGTGAACATCTCAGAGGGAGGTGTGTTTTAGGTGTTTACGCCATTCATCCAAAGGCTTAATTGTGGAATAGTGTGCTAGCATTCTACCCATGCTATTTTTGAAGTATGCAGTATTTATAGTGTGCAAATCATGCTAATTGTCTGTATGCATGGAATATCAACCAAAAATATTTTTAACTTGAATTTTTATATCTGCCTTAAAACATTTGATTAAACTGCCAAACGTTTACATTTTTACATTTTTTACAGAAATTGGCATAATACATTATAATAAAAATAATACATTATAATTATGTATGTAGATTTTATTTGAACTTGAATTTTTATATCTGCCTTAAAACATTTGATTAAACTGCCAAACGTTTACATTTTTACAGAAGATTTGATAGAAATTGGCATAATACATTATAATAAAAATAATACATTATAATTATGTATGTAGATTTTATTTGATTTTTTTCAGCTTGCATTGTGACTGTATATTGAATGCGACAGGATCAACCTTTGGTTTGTGATTGTTGTCCAGACATTGTGAGTCACTGGCAGTTTCAAACACGCACAAAGGTCAAAGCTTCATGTGTGTTATCACGTGGTCTTCGTTGCACGATGAATGAGTTCTTCCACCCGTCTGGTGCGTGTGCATCTGTCCCTGAGCCTGTGTTAAACCGCGCTGGGACTGCAGGAGTGGCTGACGGTCAAGGTCACCTGGGTAAAAGCCTCTGGGAAAATGAACAAGGCTGTAGCGTGAACATGATACTCTGCTTGCTAGCTCTGGCTTGGATCTACAGAAACATGAGAAACTGAGACGGCTGTTACAGTTCAGTAGGTTTAGCTGACGCTAACATGATGCAACAGTGAACCAGGCTTTCAACTTAACGTCTGAAAAAACTCCTGACAGACTTTAACAGAAGCAGAAAGTAAACTTCAGTAGGGTCAGTCTTACAGTCAGCATGAACAATTGACTTCCAATAGTCAGTAGACAATTTAGTCAATAGTCAAAATAAGACTATGTATTAGCAAAGTAAACAGTCAAGTATTTACTTTGCTAATACATAGTCTTATTTTGAATGATTGATCAGAACACTATTTATTTGAATAATTTTTATTTATTTATTTATTTATTTTTATACATCCATCCATTTTCCAAACTGTTTGTCCTTGGTAGGGTTGCAAGGGTTTATTTTATTTTTTATTTTATTTTATTTTATTTTTATTTTTTTATTTTTTTTTATTATACATCCTTTTTTTTTATTTTATTTTACTTTACTTTACTTTACTTTACTTTACTTTACTTTACTTTACTTTACTTTACTTTACTTTACTTTACTTTACTTTACTTTACTTTACTTTACTTTACTTTACTTTACTTTACTTTACTTTACTTTACTTTACTTTACTTTACTTTACTTTACTTTACTTTACTTTACTTTACTTTACTTTACTTTACTTTACTTTACTTTACTTTACTTTACTTTACTTTACGAGGCGTTTTACAGCGATCAGGTAATGACGTTCAAAGCTCAACAATAATTGAATCAACACCCTCTTTTACAGATGATAATCGTCATCTTTTCAGTTAGGACTGTGCGTTGAGTTCCCAGCTGTGGATGAATAAATGTCATTTAGACTGATTGGCTCAGCAGTCGTCTCTTAAAGCGCCGGCGTCTTTATCTTGTCAGCAGCTCACCGCAGTAAAAACAGCGAGCCGGTGGTGTGAACATCTCAGAGGGAGGTGTGTTTTAGGTGTTTACGCCATTCATCCAAAGGCTTAATTGTGGAATAGTGTGCTAGCATTCTACCCATGCTATTTTTGAAGTATGCAGTATTTATAGTGTGCAAATCATGCTAATTGTCTGTATGCATGGAATATCAACCAAAAATATTTTTAACTTGAATTTTTATATCTGCCTTAAAACATTTGATTAAACTGCCAAACGTTTACATTTTTACAGAAGATTTGATAGAAATTGGCATAATACATTATAATAAAAATAATACATTATAATTATGTATGTAGATTTTATTTGATTTTTTTCAGCTTGCATTGTGACTGTATATTGAATGCGACAGGATCAACCTTTGGTTTGTGATTGTTGTCCAGACATTGTGAGTCACTGGCAGTTTCAAACACGCACAAAGGTCAAAGCTTCATGTGTGTTATCACGTGGTCTTCGTTGCACGATGAATGAGTTCTTCCACCCGTCTGGTGCGTGTGCATCTGTCCCTGAGCCTGTGTTAAACCGCGCTGGGACTGCAGGAGTGGCTGACGGTCAAGGTCACCTGGGTAAAAGCCTCTGGGAAAATGAACAAGGCTGTAGCGTGAACATGATACTCTGCTTGCTAGCTCTGGCTTGGATCTACAGAAACATGAGAAACTGAGACGGCTGTTACAGTTCAGTAGGTTTAGCTGACGCTAACATGATGCAACAGTGAACCAGGCTTTCAACTTAACGTCTGAAAAAACTCCTGACAGACTTTAACAGAAGCAGAAAGTAAACTTCAGTAGGGTCAGTCTTACAGTCAGCATGAACAATTGACTTCCAATAGTCAGTAGACAATTTAGTCAATAGTCAAAATAAGACTATGTATTAGCAAAGTAAACAGTCAAGTATTTACTTTGCTAATACATAGTCTTATTTTGAATGATTGATCAGAACACTATTTTATTTTAATCTTTTTTTTTTTTCTTTAATGCATAAATCCATTTTCCAAAGTGCTTGCCCTAGGGTTGCAGGTTTTTATTGTACTTTATTTTATTTTTATTATCCATTTTGTATTTAAAATGTTTTATTTAATTTTTTCCATCCATTCATTTTATTATTAATTTTATTATTTTTTTTTTTTTAATTCTTCCTTTTTTTTTTTTTTTTTTTTTTTTTTATCCTTAATAATAAAGCTTAACTAAATTGGGAATGTTAGTATTCAGGATTATGCAGCTAACATTACTCTAAAAGCGGGCAGAGAATAATAATATGTTGTCAACTTCAAATAATAAATGCTTTCCAGATAATATTGTTTTGATTTTTTGCCTCTTTATACAGGAATATATAATACTTGGGCATCCTTATAAAAAAAAAAAAAAACG
>NW_015642813.1:135916-157704 GCF_001515625.1 Sinocyclocheilus rhinocerous
AGAAATTGGCATAATACATTATAATAAAAATAATACATTATAATTATGTATGTAGATTTTATTTGATTTTTTTCAGCTTGCATTGTGACTGTATATTGAATGCGACAGGATCAACCTTTGGTTTGTGATTGTTGTCCAGACATTGTGAGTCACTGGCAGTTTCAAACACGCACAAAGGTCAAAGCTTCATGTGTGTTATCACGTGGTCTTCGTTGCACGATGAATGAGTTCTTCCACCCGTCTGGTGCGTGTGCATCTGTCCCTGAGCCTGTGTTAAACCGCGCTGGGACTGCAGGAGTGGCTGACGGTCAAGGTCACCTGGGTAAAAGCCTCTGGGAAAATGAACAAGGCTGTAGCGTGAACATGATACTCTGCTTGCTAGCTCTGGCTTGGATCTACAGAAACATGAGAAACTGAGACGGCTGTTACAGTTCAGTAGGTTTAGCTGACGCTAACATGATGCAACAGTGAACCAGGCTTTCAACTTAACGTCTGAAAAAACTCCTGACAGACTTTAACAGAAGCAGAAAGTAAACTTCAGTAGGGTCAGTCTTACAGTCAGCATGAACAATTGACTTCCAATAGTCAGTAGACAATTTAGTCAATAGTCAAAATAAGACTATGTATTAGCAAAGTAAACAGTCAAGTATTTACTTTGCTAATACATAGTCTTATTTTGAATGATTGATCAGAACACTATTTATTTGAATAATTTTTATTTATTTATTTATTTATTTTTATACATCCATCCATTTTCCAAACTGTTTGTCCTTGGTAGGGTTGCAAGGGTTTATTTTATTTTTTATTTTATTTTATTTTATTTTTATTTTTATTTATTTTTTTATTATACATCCTTTTTATTTATTTTATTTTACTTTACTTTACTTTACTTTACTTTACTTTACTTTACTTTACTTTACTTTACTTTACTTTACTTTACTTTACTTTACTTTACTTTTTATTATTAATTTTATTTTTTTTTTTTTTTTAATTCATCCATTTTTTTTATTTTATTTTCTTATCTATCCATATTTTATTTTTTTATTAATGCATCCATTTTTTATTTTTTATTTTACTTTACTATTTCTTATATTAATAATTAGTCATTTCTTTCTTATTACTACAGTCTTATTGTGAATAATCCATCAGAACACTATTTATTTGAATAATTTTTATTTATTTATTTATTTATTTTTATACATCCATCCATTTTCCAAACTGTTTGTCCTTGGTAGGGTTGCAAGGGTTTATTTTATTTTTTATTTTATTTTATTTTATTTTTATTTTTATTTATATTTTATGATATTTTTAATCCGCTTTTATTTTTATATTTGCAATTTTCTTTCTTTCTTTTTTTGGAAGTAATTTATTTATATGCTTTTGTCACTTTTATTAGTTTTTTTAATATATATATATATATATTTCCATATAGCTTTAATTTAATTTTAGTGCAATTTTAGTTCTAGTAAATTTAATACTTCAATTTAAACTTATTTATTTAAGTTAGTTTTCAGATTTCAAATTTTCATTTCAGTTTTTAATCTAACATTTATATTTTGTTGTTTGAACTTTTTGTTAATTAACAAAAGTAATTTTTAACGGTTTTACTTAATAATAACACTGGTTTTATCTGAGGTCCTCTCAAAATTCATTTCTCAGAAATCAGTAGCAATAAATGCAATGCAGTTTTCCTGTGCATTGTGTTAAATTAGTTGTTTTATTTAATTTGTAATTTTTTTAACCCATCCATTCATTTTTTTAAACCGCTGTATGTTATTGTGTTACATGTTTCATTTCTATCAGACAGCGATCAATTCTGGTCCATGTTAATTCACTTTGTCTGAATCACACCAGCTGTTTTTATATTTGTTTCGGCAGGAGATTGAGATGACAGGTTTATTTCTGGGATCTTCTCTACACTTTTAGCAGCATTTTATTTGTGCATCCTTCATAAAACAGATACTGTGTTGACATTTCAAAGACCAGATGAACCCAGATCAGACCAGCACGAGCATCAGGAATTCCTGTGAATGATTCACACCAGACACAAACATTCGTCCACCTACAGACAAAAAGGTTGTTTTTCATGAAGAACAGTGAGATTTTTTTCTTAAAGATCAAGAAGTTATTGAAGAAGTAGTTCACTTAAAAATTAGCTGTAAAGGTCCTCACTCGCAGGTCATCCAAGCTGTAGATGAGTTTGTGTCTTCATCAGATTTGGAGAAATGTAGCATTGCATCACTTGCTCACCAATAGAAGTGAATGGGTGCCGTCAGAATGAGAGTCCAAACAGCTGATAAAAACATAACAAGAATTCCACACCACTCCAGGGTTTTATCTGAGGTCCTCTCAAAATTCATTTCTCAGAAATCAGTAGCAATAAATGCAATGCAGTTTTCCTGTGCATTGTGTTAAATTAGTTGTTTTATTTAATTTGTAATTTTTTTAACCCATCCATTCATTTTTTTAAACCGCTGTATGTTATTGTGTTACATGTTTCATTTCTATCAGACAGCGATCAATTCTGGTCCATGTTAATTCACTTTGTCTGAATCACACCAGCTGTTTTTATATTTGCTTCGGCAGGAGATTGAGATGACAGGTTTATTTCTGGGATCTTCTCTACACTTTTAGCAGCATTTTATTTGTGCATCCTTCATAAAACAGATACTGTGTTGACATTTCAAAGACCAGATGAACCCAGATCAGACCAGCACGAGCATCAGGAATTCCTGTGAATGATTCACACCAGACACAAACATTCGTCCACCTACAGACAAAAAGGTTGTTTTTCATGAAGAACAGTGAGATTTTTTTCTTAAAGATCAAGAAGTTATTGAAGAAGTAGTTCACTTAAAAATTAGCTGTAAAGGTCCTCACTCGCAGGTCATCCAAGCTGTAGATGAGTTTGTGTCTTCATCAGATTTGGAGAAATGTAGCATTGCATCACTTGCTCACCAATAGAAGTGAATGGGTGCCGTCAGAATGAGAGTCCAAACAGCTGATAAAAACATCACAAGTATTCCACACCACTCCAGTCCATCAGTTAACATCTTGTAAAATCAAAAACTGTGTGTTTGTAAGAAATAAATGTGTTATTATGATGCTTTTAACTTTAACCCCTTGCTTCCAGCTAATACATGAGTTTTCTATCCATAATATTGCTTACTCCAGTGAAAAAATGGTCTCATCTGAATTAGGAGAGAAATATGCACAGATCAAGCACCATTTACAAGCCAAAACATGCAGCTTTTTGCTTCTCAAGAGGTTAACTGATGGATTGGTGTCGTGTGGATTACTTGTGGATTATTGTGATGATTTTTTTTTATCAGACGGCACCCATTCACACAATACACTCCAAAAATATTTAGCCTTAAATGTATGTTTTAAACACACATAAATCATATACATTTTAGTGTTCCACAGCAAGCCACATTTTAGCCATACTTTTCGTACTTTTTACCTAAAAAAATTGATTTTTTTTTTCACAATGAACAGATTAATGCAGATTCTAAGCATGAATAAATCCATTTTGAACGTATGATTATTTAAATAAAATCAAATAGGTGCAATAAGATTCAAATAATTTGACTGTGCATCATGTTAATTAGTTTGCCTATGGTGAAACTGTATTCCAAATGAATGGACATTTATATGCAATTGAAATGCATAAAAAAAATCCTAAATTTAGACTTCTATTCAAATTTACAAAATTTGTAAAGCACACTTTTTAAAAGGTTGCATGCCTTATCGGTCGTATAAATGTGCTGATCAGCTACCTGTTGTATTATAGTATTATTTTCTTTTAAGCCCTGTTCACACCAAGGACGATAACTATAAAGATAACGATAAAGATATTTCTAAAAATCGTTCTCTATCTATCCACACCACAGCTGTAACGATAAAGGCACAGAGAAACGAATCACTTTCAGAACAATTTTTTTTTCCTGCTGATGAACGATGAAAAACATTGACGTGCAATCAGAATAAATTCTGCTATAACGAGCTTGAGAATTTAAAGCGGCAGACGAGCGTGCGCTGAGAATAAACAGAGATATCGTTCGCTGGTGCGGACGCTGATATCGTTATCTTTATAGTTATCGTCCATGGTGTGAACGGGCCTTTAGTCTGATAAATATTCATTTTACAATGTGAATAGAGCTTTTTTTGAGTGATTTGTTGTGCATTGGGTGTGAAATGCTTGTCTTAGTTGGATTAACCTGATTTAACTATAGTCTCCCAAGTTTCTGCCTGGTCTCCAAGCCTGATAAGTCCCTAAAAACCCTGAATCCATTCATCTGGATAAGTGGATTTCAGCATAGTGGCTGGAAGAGACCGGTTTGAAGAGAGAGTTCACCAAAAAATTCCAAACCTGTATGAGTTCCGTTTTTCTACTGAATACAGAAGAAGATATTTTGAAGAACCAAACAGTTGATGGAAGCCATTGACGTCCATGGTATTTTTTCCAATACTATAGAAGTCAATGGCTACCGTAAACTGTTTGGTTACCAACATTCTTCAAAATATCTTCTTTTGTGTTTAACAGAAGAAAGAAACCCATACAGGTTTGGAACAACTTGGGTGAGTAAAGGGGGACAGTTTTCATTTTTGTGTGAACTGTCTCTTTAAGTTGGGGTTTTCAGCTCACCCGAATGTGTGTGTGTGTGCATTTGAGTTTATCTGTCTCTCATCTACCTCATTCTCTGGCCCACTTCTCCTCTCGTTTCCTCTCTTTCACCCTGATGATGTTTATTCCAGCGTTAAACAGTCCCGGCCTACACACTCCGCTCAGCGTTACAGCATCTGCTAAGCATCCGAAATGCAACTGTGTGTGCGTGTTTGCCGGGTGTCATTACACGCTATAATTACACCAGCATCTGTTCACTCACTGCCAGCTGTGGGCTCATGGGAAGATGTGAGCGTGTGTTTGTAGTCGCCCTCAGCGCTCAGATCCCAGGCCAGTTTGACATTTCACTCGTTATTCTGAGCGTCTCGCTCCAGCTGATTCCAGATCACTCGACCTCTGGATCCTTAACAGCGGTTAAATGGTTATACTAATGTGTTTGGGTTTTGATTAAGCGTCCTGAGATCACGTCTAGCAGCAGGTTTCCATCTGCACGTTAACCTGAGTCTGATTCTCCAGTCACAGTCATCGGCTCGTCACAGATAGAGGCTTTTGCCGCTCGAGGTGTCTGGTTTTATTTACTCGCGCTTGTGTGAGTGATACACGCAGCGCTTGAACAAAGACAACATTCAGCTCCAGAGATTCCAGATCCTCATTTTCCACAAACACATCCAGGCAGTTTCCCTGCGTTTCACACACTGTTGTGTAAGTGCTGCAAAACCTGAGCGTCTGAGACCTCACGCTTACTCGTTTGTTCTGAATGGCATGATGCTTCATTCTAACATTTGATCTATCTATCTATCTATCTATCTATCTATCTATCTATCTATCTATCTATCTATCTATCTATCTATCTATCTATCTATCTATCTATCTATCTATCTATCTATCTATCTATCTATCTATCTATCTATCTATCTATCTATCTATCTATCTATCTATCTATCTATCTATCTATCTATCTATCTATCTATCTATCTATCTATCTATCTATCTATCTATCTATCTATCTATCTATCTATCTATCTATCTATCTATCTATCTATCTATCTATCTATCTATCTATCTATCTATCTATCTATCTATCTATCTATCTATCTATCTATCTATTCGTATATACTGTATATCCATCTATCCATCCATCTATCTGTCTGTGTGTGTGTGTGTGTGTGTGTGTGTGTGTGTGTGTGTAGCGGCGTCCAGTATCCGCTAAGAGGCTGAGTAGTGGAATGAATCTGTGACGTGTTTCGATGCAAAAAACAGAAGGTTTTATTTACAACGGGGAAAGTAACAACAAAGATAAATGATGAAGGTAAAGTATAAAACGGAAAATAAACAAAAATGAAATTAGACAAACGAAACAAAACGGTCAACAGAAAGTGAGTGCTCCAGCTACCCTTACCAAAAAGTAGTATACGTCAAGTATATTTTTAAGTATACTTTATGTAGCAAGTATACAAATATCAGTGTACTAGTAGTATACTTGTAAGTGTACTATTTCAATACTCCTTGGGACTAAATTGGCCCACTTTCTAGTATATAAAAGTATACTTTAAGTATAACATCTATCATAAGCACTGATTCATTAAGGAACAAAACTGTTTAATGAGTGAGTCATCATTCATCTGATTCGTTCAGAACAAAAACACAAGTAGGTCATTCTGCTATTGCTTCATTTGGAACTCTTTTCCTGTACAGAGAAAAAATAGACAAAACAACAGGCAATACTGTGTCTAAAATGCACATGCATCATATCTGCAGTTGTGCTGAACACAGGTCAGTTTATATGACGTTTGTTTCTGTCATTGTAGTGAAGGTGATTGCTGAACCATTAGCGCTTTAGAGTGTTGGTTCAGATTCACGTTTTCCGCATCAGTTCCAGTGATTGTGAGGAGCAGAATTGATCAGATATTGAGTAGCTGAGCAGTAGACAACAGCTCCACCTCTGCTCATCTCTGCTATTCAACACACACCATCGGGTCACGCGCTTCAGCCTGGGCAGAGAGGGGAAATTATGCCTCGCAAACTGCTGAATGCGCTGTTTTTTAAACAGGTGTCTCAGACAACAGAAAAGCCTGTACCAAGCACAAAATGGAATTCTACAAAGAGGAAATAGTTTATTCATGAGGTCACGCCAGGGCACTGACAATATTTTGACTTTCTTTTTCTCTGTGCGGCCAAACTCTGGAATCGCTGATCGCATATACTGTTGCCCTCAGGCTGTTGTTTGGCGTTGTGATGTGAAGTGTGTACATGATGTGTATATATTTCTGTCTGCTCCAGTGTGCTGATGTATAGTCCTCTCTTTTTTTCTTACTTTCTGAGTGAACAGACTCTTTTCTCTGCTTCTGTTTTTGTAAGGAGAAAAACAGGGAATGGGAGAGCTGCAATATCCCTGTCAAACCAGCGTTGACCACCTGCAATGCTTAAAATCCATAGCAACCACTTGGAACACTCTAGCAACCAATCACAACATCTTAGCTTTGTGTTACACCACATAGCAACTCCCTAGCAACCAGCGGAACACCTAAACAACCACTTTTCCATGTCCTAAAACCAGTCACATCACCTTAGCAACTGCATAGCAATCACCCAAAACAACTTAGGTTCTGCATAGCAACACCCTGGCAACCACCTAAACACTTGAACAACCACATAGCAACTCCCTAGCAACCATCTATGTAACCACATAGCAACACCCTAGCAACTGCCTGAATACCTAAGCAACCACATAGCAACTCTTAGCAACCACCTGAGTAACCAAATCACATATCAACAACCTAGCAACCATCTAGACACCTAAACAACCACATAGCAACTCACTAGAAACCACCTGAGTAACCACATATCAACACCTTAGCAACCACCCGAATACCTAAACAACCACATATCGACACCATAGCAACCACATGAACACCTAAACACCCACATAGCAACTCCCTAGCAACCACCTGAGTAACCACATATCAACACCTTAGCAACCACTGGAATACCTAAACAACCGCATACCAACACCATAGCAACCACCTGAACACTTAAACAACCACATAACAACTCCCTAGCAACCACCCGGACACCTAAACTTCCACATAGCAATTCACTAGCAATCCCCGAGTAACCGCATATCAACACCGTAGCAACCACCTGGACACCTAAACAATCCCGTAGCAACTCCCTAGCAACCACCCTGACACCTAAACAACCCGATAACAGCTCCCTAGCAACCACCTGTACACCTAAACAATCCCATAACAACTCACTAGTAATCCCCTGAATAACCGCATATCAACACCATAGCAACCACCTGAACACCTAAACAATCACATAGCAACTCCCTAGCAACCACCTGAAAACCCAAGCAACCACATAGCAACACCCTAGCAACCACCTGGACACCTAAACAACCACATAGCAGCACCCTAACAAATCTGAACACAAAATGGCCTCATAGCAACTCTCTAGCAACCGCCTGAAAATCCAAGCAACCACATAGCTACTCCCTCACAACAACCACCTGGACACCTAAACAATCCCGTAGCAACTCCCTAGCAACCACCTGAGTAACCACATATCAACACCCTAGCAACCACCAGAACGTCTCAACAACCCCATAGCAACTCCCTAGCAACCACCTAAGAGAAGTTCACACTATACCGATAACAGCACGTTATCATTGGAATCACTTTAAGATTGATTTTTTTTCCAGCTAATGAATGATAGAAACACTGACAGCCAATCAGAATCCACTAGTTTAAAGAGCTTGAGGATTTAAAGTGCCAGATAGCAAAACTGCAGAGCATGTGTATAACAGACAGAATGTTATACGTTAAAGTTAGATTGTTTCTTGTTTTCAGCTTGTTTATAGTGTTTATTTGCAGATGCTGTGAGCCTGTGAGCTTCTGGAGGCTGTTTTTCATCAGGAAATGGGGCAGCATCGCTCCCGCTGGCCTTTAATTCCCCTCATCCTATTTCTGTCTGTCTGAAGAGCCTGAGCTGCTCACCTCATAAAAATTAAACAATTTCAAACAGGGCCAGCTACGGCCCTGTTTGCGGGGTCCTAGCGCAGGTTGTACCAGTGGGCCCTGTTTGAAATTGTTTCATTTGTATGTTCGTTCTATTTATTTATTTGTGCTATTTACACAATGTTTAAGTTTTTTCAAGTTTGTTGGTGTCCAGGTACAGAAACCGAATAATCAAATGTAAAATAGCACTGCATAGTCTTCACTGTAAAAATGAAATATACAGTCAAACCAAAAATTATACAGACACCTTCAATATTTCTCACATTATCACAGTTTATTCGCTATAGTTTAGAAAATGGTAATAAAATATGACAAGAACTCAGAGTTAAACTGTGTCAGAACAAATTCATCTTGATAATGTCAGATAACTTTGATAGAAAGGTATGTAATGGATTACAATCAACCAAAAATTCACACAACTGTTAGTATGACAATATTAGCATTGTTAATAATATTAAAATATTAGCAATTTTACTGGTAGTCCACTGTATGAAGAATTTTTGGGTATAATATGTCACAGTTTAATTTATTTTGCTATCCTCACTTACATAAATTAACTATAGTGTCCTGCACCCACTAGTAAAAAATTATCAAATATGATATCTGGTGTCTGAATAATGTTTGGTTTACAACATCTAGTAGCTAAGTTAGGCGCGGTCACTTTCAGAGACAATGCAGCCATTATAATGATACACATCCGATTTCTTTCGCCACTGTTTACTTTCACTTAAGACATAACCGACAGTTTTTTCGAGGATACTCTCCAAGACGGCTATTTTGACATAGTTTTGTATGTATTTGTCGGTACAAGAGCAAGAAGAGGCAAATTCGGTGTTCAATTTTTCGAGGATACTCTCCAAGACGGCTATTTTGACATAATTTTGTATGTATTTGTCGGTACAAGAGCAAGAAGAGGCAAATTCGGTGTTCAAGCACTTTGAGACGCGTCTCTCTGCGTGCGCCCTGTGCGCACAGAACACCGCGCGCGGGTGCTGAATCTTTTTCTGTTTGCATGTTTAAACTGCGATTTGTATTGGATCGTTCAGGTGCAGGAGGACGTGAAGGAGAGCTCGGTTCGGTGTTGCTGTCCGTGAGACGCGGCTCTCTGCGTGCGCACCGAACATGGCGCGTGAGTACTCAGTTGAGTTTTTTCCGCATCTTGTGTTTGAGTGCTTTAAACTCTTTTGAATGTTTAAATTGGCAAGGCTTTAAAACACGTGCAAATGATAAGCTTTCGTGACGATGCACAACAGTGGCCCATCAACTGTCCTGAGCTCTTTTTAGGCTGGCCTCAGCCAGTTGCTTGAGATTGCCGGGGGGCCCCCTATCAGCCGTGGCCCGTGGGCCCCTATAATCGTCACCACCTTTCACCCCACTAGCGACGCCCCTGGTTTCCGTTTCAGACCCGTGGCGCATGTAAAGCGTCCATAATGCACGTTTATCACGACTGCCTCGCGGTTCATGAATACGCGGCTGTGAATATGCTGCATCACATTATGGGATGAATTCTCATTAAGACTTTCAAAAGGTTATTGCAAGCCCTCAATCAGTGTAATTGAAGAATCCCTGGCGTTCTCCACCTAAGAAAGCGTCCCTGTGGCCTCTGAGAGCCACTCAAGAAAAGCCGCTCAGAGTTTCACTGAGGAAATCTCTCAGGAATTGGCTTGACTGCTTTGACCTGCGGTTACTTCTCTCGTTAAAGTCCATTACAAAGGCAGCGAAGACGTGTTTTCCACCCGCCCACCTGCTCTGTTCATCAGCTCTTGTGACTTGAGTGGAAAGTACGTTCTCCGTGACAATCAAAACAACGTGACAAATATCCACAAGCCTGTGAAATCTATTAGCAGCGAATGTTTCCAGAGCAAAGCACAAACTGTGGTAGGCGATTCTCTCTTTCTCTGTCTATTAACGGCACAGTTCACCCAAAAGTGAACGGTCATTATTTTGTATTAACTTTTTCTTAAAGGGACAGTGAACACAAAAATAAAAATTCTGTCGTTTACTCACCCTCAAGTTGTTCCAAACCTGTTTGAGTTCCTTTCTTCTATTGAAAAAAATGTTGGGAAACAAATAGTTGCCGCAGAGCTGGGTAGTAACTGATTACATGTAATATGGATGACGCAATCAGATTACAAAAATTAAGTAAATTACATTTTAAAATACTCATAATCAGACTACAGTTACTTTTTTATTGATTACATGATTACACATTATTCACACAATAACAATAAATTATTCATAATTTTCATTTTTTATATTTTCCTTTCTACAATAGCTTATACCGCATATATAGGCCTACATTCAGAAAGTCTTCCAGTTTTGTGGACATTCACACAAAGAATGCACAATTTTAAAATACACAAATTCACGTTATTTCTTATTTACATGTAATGCAGAAATTACCAAACGTTTTTGTCATCTGAACATCTTTCACCTAATATATTTACTTGAAGTACCCTGAGATTTTAAAATAAATATTTTAATAATTATCACATTTGCATGCTCACGGTTCTCTGTTGGTTAATGGTCACAAATAAAAGAAAACATAATAACAAACAATTTAAGTATTTTTTTAGTATTTTATTTTGATTTATGTTATTCTGAAATTATTTATTTTAATTTTCCATTTTTATGATTTAAATAATTATTCGCTTTTAATTAAACTCATGAAGCCCCTGCACTTCATTAACAAACCCCAGTTTGGGAAACCTTGTAACGTAATGTTTTAAAGGGGTCATATGATGCGATTTCATTTTTTCCTTTCTCTTTGGAATGTTACAAGCTCTTGGTGCATAAAGACTAAAGTCTCAAATCCAAAGAGATATTCTTTATAAAAGTTAAGAGTTAGCCACACCTACCTAAAACGGCTCGTTCGAACACGCCCCCACATATCTACCTCACTATGTGGGAAGATTTGCATAACACCGCCCAAATGTTCACGCAAAGAAAGAAGGCGTAACTTTTATTCTCGCTGTAGTATTGTTGCCGCTGCCGCCATGTCCTGAAGACGCTGTGCGCTTCGTTGTGAAAGCAAAGCTACTTTGTTTGGTCTTCCAAAAGAGAACGATAGAAACAATAATGTACAGTATGTGGAAAATAATGTGGTTTTTTTTACTTTAAACTGCATAAACACATTTCATTACACCAAATACACAAAATAATGTTCTTTTTAGCAGCATCATATGACCCCTTTAATAATTACAACGAATGAAATATATTTTCTTACTCTTTGTATTTTTATATCAATATGGTTTAAGGTTATCCTATTTAAATCAATGTGATAAATGACTTACGTTAAAAAGTAATCCAAAAGTAGTCTGATTACATTACCTAAAATGTCTAATGTAATGGATTATGTTACTAACTACATATTTTTGTCATGTAATTTGGAATCAGTAACGGACTACAACTTCTAAGTAATCTACCCAACTCTGAGTTGCTGGTACCCATTGACTTCCATAGTACTTTTTTTCATACAATAGAAGTCAATGGCTACCGACAACTATTTGTTACTGAACATTCTACAGAAGAAAGTAAGTCATACTGGTTAGGATATTCAGAATTATATTTTAGTATAATTGAACTATTTATTTAATTTCTTTTTTTTCTCTCACTCTCTGTTTTTCCAGGATTGCGAGTGCAGCTGGATGTGAAATGACGTCGGCAATCCAACGGAAACATCAGTCTGGAATGAGACGACCTGCGGTCACCGATCACCAATCCTGACGTCTGCACTAGTGCTGAAGCTGTTTTTCCAGTCGACTACATTGTGATGTGTGTATTAATCAAAACAACCTCGCTATTGCTCATCCTACAGCGTTTGTGTTCCAGACATGATTCTTCAGAAAGTCTTGTTGAGGAGTGTGTGCTTGATACTTTACTAAGTAATTAGATGCACCATTTTCACCTGCTGAACCATAAAACAGGCTACAAAAATCACACAGTCTAGCAACCACCCAGAACACCCTAGCAACTGTAAAGCAACCATCTATCAACCACAAAAGTGTGCTAAAAACCACTCGGAAACCACAGGCATTTTTAAGAGAAGTTAGTACTTGCAGCTTTGAAGATGTACTTGCAAAGCTTGTGTTTTAAATGACTTATGTTTCCTGTAAAATAACCTTTTAAGATGTTCCTCAGAGGATTTTTCAAATGATGCATTGCCTCAAAATGCTTCCCTCTCTGCAAAAGTATTTACAGAGAAATGTTTTTCCAGCGCTGCAAAGACACTTCTTCCTTCACAGTATGATCCTGGCGGTCAGAGAGACGAGCAGCTATAACGGATTACATGTAATCTGGATTGCATAATCAGATTCAAAAATACTTGTAATTAGATTACACTACTTGTATTGGATTATAAGTACTTGTAATTAGATTACATTACATTTTAAAATACTTGTTATCAGACATAGTTACCTATTATTGATTACATGATTACATATTATTCACACAATGACAATAAATTATTCATAATCTGTTGAGTGTCCCTAATTCTTCTTTTAAACTTTTCTTTATGAAATAGTCTACCGCTTATATACATTTACATTTTTATGATTTCATTATTAGCTTTTCATTAAATTCACAACCCCCCAGCAGTTCCTTCAGGAACACCAGTATGGAAAACCTTGACGTACTGTAATTTTAATGCACTTCATGTTGTTTAAAACAATAAATGGAATATATTTTCTGTCTCTTTCTATTTTTGTATCATTGTGCTATTTAAATCAATGTGATTAGTGAGTTAGGTCAAAAGTAATCTAAAAGTGATCAAAAAGTAGTCTGATTATATTACCTAAAATGTGTAATGTAATGGATAACGTTACTAACTACATTTTTTGTCATGTAATTTGGAATCTTCTTCTTCTTTTGGTTTCAATGGCAGTTCCCTGCTTCCCTGTTTTAATGGAAACTGTAATGGTGCCTGTTGGTCTCTACTGGTAATTGGTGGCCTTCTATTGGTGGCTTGTTAAAACCACTAAATCCTAATGGAAATTAATATGTCCCAAAACACACAACAGAAAACCATTTTTTAATGGTTAAAAGTTGATGGTTTGTAATGGTGTTTGTAGTGGAAACCATTAGAATTTCTGTGATGGTCTCTATTGTTTTTTCAGCAGGGTTGGCAAACCAGTTTTACAGCCAACTACTGGACTGGAGTGTGGACAGAAGCTTGACAGGAAAAAAACACTAAATTCTCTGTCATTTGGATTCAGTTACAGACTACAATTTGTAAGTAATCTATCCGGCACTGGAGCTGAACCGCGGCCTCCTTCAGTCCAACACATTCTCACTCCCAACTCGTCACATATTGACGCTTGGTCAGGACCCTTTGGCTTCACTTTTTTTCGATGTGCAAGGTCCTCCAATGCTTTAAATAAGAAACCCTTGGCGTCAATATGCCGACGTGAAAGGCACTGGGAATTTTATCATCATGATTAAATTATATATTGGGTAATAATATTGCCTTATGTTTTACTCTCTTCTTCGCATAAAGATATCGTATGGCTTCAGAAGACTTGGAATGCAACCCGACTTGTTTGTAATGCTTTTATACTGCTTTTTATGGTCAGTTTTTGCAATAAATACCTGAGACTTTTGTTTGCCTATTACGTGTTTATATTGTTCAGAAGTGGGTAGGTTTAGCGTAGGGGTGGGGTTAGGTGCTAGAAATAGAAATATTTCTATTACACGCATTTAATGACTCAAACTGTCCAAACCCAAAGACAGCTGCACTGCTGCCCAGTTAGTCAATGACGTACCTCCAAACAAAACTGCTCTCAGACTGCCATCCAACACACCATAATGTCACGTCTAATGATGCAGAACAAATTCAGCTGAGCTTTAGACAAAACCAAGCAAATATTTAGCCACCATAATGCTTATTTCTCAGCAGAAATGAAATGAAATTTTTTTTTTTATTTTTTTTTTATGGAATATTTAAGTAAGTTTTTAGAATATTATGTCTATTTTGATGGCTGTTCCATTAGGTAAGCATTATAATTATGCTGCCTTCTAGCATCATACACACACACACACACACACACAGAAAAACACAATTACTGAAATAATCTATTTCATGTTTTGTTTTCCCATTATTTGTGTCTGCTTTGTATCTTCATGCTGATTATAGTATTTCATTGCTACCACAAATCATATATGATTAAATTAATGCTCTTAAACCATGGTTTCTTTCTACTTTAACCAATGTCAGTGTGTTTTAAAATCATAGACTGATGTGGATCTCCAGGTGTTCTGATTTTACACCTGGTCCTCCCTGCTGACAGTGTGTGTGTGTGTGTGTGTCTGTCTGTGTCTGTGTTCTGTGTCTGTGTGTGTGTGTGTGCAGACGCTGTGTTTTCCAGTCCGAGTTTCCCTTACGCTGCTCTCTGTCAGGGTGACGACTCGACTCCGTCTGTCAGCACTTCCACCGGATCGGCCCTGTGATGCTCGGGTGACGAGAAAAAATGCTCTCCACACCACGACTCCTGCAGAACTCAGGAATCAATCTTTCTTCATTACAGGCTTCCTTCAAGCAGACCAGAGGAAATCCTGAACTACTTCTGGATCAGGTTTTGATCATTTCATTGTATATATAATGGTTTAGTTCTCAGAAAAAGAGTCTGCTGCCCATTCAGAAAGAATCATCATCTCTTTGACTGCTTTCAGCTCTGTCTTATTTTCATCAGTGACCTTTTCAGCAGTTCTGAAAGAGTAATTAAAATATATATTTTTTCCCAATTTCAGAAATTTCTTCAATAAAGAGTTCAATCAAACCAACAATATCTGAGATGAAGCCAGCAAAATTAAACCATTAAAGGGGTCATATGATGCTGCTAAAAAGAACATTATTTTGTGTATTTGGTGTAATGAAATGTGTTTATGCGGTTTAAAGTAAAAAAAACACATTATTTTCCACATACTGTACATTATTGTTTCTCCTCTATGCCCCGCCTTTTTGAAACGCCTCGATTTTTACAAAGCTCATCGGTCTAAAAAGCGAGGTGTGCTCTGATTGGCCAGATATCCAGTGCGTTGTGATTGGCCGAATACATCTTTGCAACTTTACAGATCTTCTTTATGCACCAAGAGCTTCAACTTCAACTCCAAAGAGAAAGGAAAACTTGAAATCGCATCATATGACCCCTTTAAAAACAATTACTTGAAATAAAATGAACTTTAACAGATATAAAATGAAATAAAATATTTAGAAATTCAATTTTCTTTCAGCTAGTTACCAAGGCAACACAGACATGTTTTTAAAAATAAATAAATAAAAATAACATTAAAATATAAAATTATTAAGAATGATTAAAATCAAAATGACAAAAATACAACAAAATTGCTAAAACGGTCTAAAATAAAAATGAAAACATCAAAATATAAAAATAAACAAAAATTCAAATATTAATAAAAACTATAGTAGTATAGTAGTAAAATAAAAATGTAATTAAATTTGGAATTAAAAAATGCAAAACTACCATATTGTATGCTTTTTTTCATTGGTTTTCAAACCTTTCTAAAAAAAATTTTTTTCAATTAAAAAATATATATAAATACTATTATATAATTATATAGAATATTATCTGGAAATATTTACTTTCTATTAAGTTGACATCTTTTTTCTTAATAAAAACATTTCAGATCAGTAAATTTGAAATTAAATGGAATGTCAAATTTAAACAACTTTACCTTATTTTTTAATTATTACTATTAATATTTGTGCATATGTGTGTGTGTGTGTGTGTGTGTTTACATTTTTGTGATGAATGTTAAGTTTCTAGCTAGGCATTTATATAGCAAAACACAAACTATTGTGACTGTTAGTATTACTGTCCTGCACCAGATATTAATAAGTCATGTTGTGTTGTGGTGTTGCATCGCATTTTCTCAAAAATGAAGTTTGAAATGACACTGACTTGTGGCTTTTGCAGAAGAATACATCATCATTTCATAACCTTGGGTCTCATGGTGGGGGTCTGTCTTGAAAAAGTATTGCTTAAAATCAATTTCTCTCTCCATGGAGCTTTTGAATGGCATTTTTACCTCCGGAGCCCTACTGTTGCACTGTATTAGGGTCAGGTGAATAAATCAGAGTTTCTTCTCATCTCAGAGTTAAAAAGGCCACATGGCCCCTATTTCACAAGCCTTCATACGTAGGGCTAAAGAAGAAGCCCTCGACCTCATCATTTACATGTGTTTCCCCGCAGGCCTCCGTAGACATATATTGCAGGGATTAAGCAAACTATGATGAATGTTCAGAGACTCGACCGGGTTACGCTCAGTGTTACTTAACATAATGCTCACATGCACGTATGAGCGTGTTGTAATAACAGGACTGAAGGTTAGTTATTTTATTCTGAAGTATTGTGCACATTGTACATACTGTTTACAATGCAATCGTCAAGAAGAACCACAAACAATTACAAATAAAGTGGAATCTTTTTTGCACCGCCCCTTGAAGCCAAATGAAAATTTGTTGAAAATGACCTCACCCTCAGGCTAACCAAGATGTAGATGAGTTTGTTTCGTCATGGGAACAGATTTGGAGTAATGTAGAATTATATCACTTGCTCACCTATGGATGTGAATGGGTGCCGTCAGAATGAGAGTCTAAACAGCTGATAAAAACATCACAATAATCCACAAGTAATCCACACCACTCCAGTCCATCAGTTAATGTCTTGTGAAGTGAAGAGCTGCGTGTTTGTAAGAAACAAATCCATCATTAAGATGTTTTTAACTTTAAACAATGTTTCTAGCTAAAATACGACTCCATAATCCATAATAATGCTTCTTCCAGTGAAGAAGTAAAAATGTACTCCAGTAATCTTTATTTATAACTTCGAAAAATCATTTTTACAGTGTTCTTAATGAATCATATTTTCTTGTAAAAATATCTAAACATACTTAAAACATGAAATAGCCTACTGCATAAGATATTCTCATCTTTTGCTTTTCGCATTGATTTTTGCAGTGTATACAAGCTCGATTTCAAGTTCACGTTGCATTCTCATCATTGCGAGGCGCTATTAGTGCAAACTGTGCAATCTGTTTTCTTTGTGTATCAACTAATGTAGAGGTAAAGTGAATTTAGTTAACCTATCGATGTTTATCCGGCTACCCTTGTAATATTACCTATCTGGTTTAATAGCACATACATTTTGAGAAGTTTACTAAATTTGCAAAGAGTATGTTTCTGCATCCTTAACATTTGCAATGTGTGCATTTTAATTAAAATGCACTTCTTCCAGCGGATATTTCTGAAGCACATGTGCATATGCATCAGCTAATTTGTATATTCACTATGAGGTGTTGTGCTCATGCAGCTGTCTGCACCGCGTAACCTGGCACAGGGGTTGAGTGCTGCCTTCATTCTGTATAATTTGTAGGTAATTTGAGGTCTGTCAAAGCATGCCTTTGATTCTCTCCCCGCGCTTCACGTTCCGCGCGCCAGAACCCACGGATGCGTCCTTTTGTTGCTGTTTGCCGTCCAATTAGGCCGCGGAGGAGCGAAACAATGCCACATCTGTATGGCATCGCCACGCAAGGGAGCGACGGTTTACCATCATAATGCTTCACAGATGGCAGTGAACACAGGAAGAAATCAAGCTTGTGTTTTACCCCTTTGTCTCACCTCATTAGCTTCCCCTCCACCCCCACACCAACCTCTCGCTGCTTCCTCCCACATCTCACTGCAATTACTCATTAATTAGCATAGCAAACGGCACACTGACCACCGCAAACAGAAATGAGAATGTACATTTATTTTGCCTGGCCTGACAATTATGGATTGATTAAAAAACGCTGTGCGAGAAAGAGAAAGGTTGCTTTAATAAACACGTGATTGATTTGATTTCCGACGTGCCACGGGCTCGTATCGGAGTCAAAGCCACTAGAAGGCAAGCCTGCAACCATTAGCCAAAAAAGCATAGCGGCTAATGCTAACCGAAAGGAGACCAGAGGCCTTTTTTTTTTATGGATGTCATGACCCTTCTCACATTTGCGGGTTTCTCAGCAGCGGAAGTCGTCATAGTTGGGTTAACTTGAAGAGCAGTGAATGGGAGAATACCACAAATATATTGTTTGTATTCCCATTTGCTCAAATAGCAAAAGAAAAACTCCACGATAGTGTTTTCATAACTTTCAATAAAAGGAAAAAATTGAGAGAGACTGATATCGGCAGTCAGAAGAGAGAACGATGTCAAATTTACCGTCCCTCCCATAGACGCTGCATTAGAAACACCCTCGCATTAGCGTTAACTGTTTTTTTGTAATTTGATGCCAGTAAATTTAATAAACAATTACAAAGAAATGGCAAGTAACATAAATTTGAAAATGAGTAAAGTAGAAAAACTGAAATATTCTTTTCTTGTCACATTTACTCCAATAATCTTTATTTATAACTTCGAAAAATCCTTTTTACGAAAAATCCTTTTTTTCTAGTAAAAATATCTAAACATACTTAAAATAAGAAATACTGCATAAGATATTCTCTTATTTTGCATTGATTTTTGCAGTGTTTATAAACTCGAATTCAAGTTCGCGTTGCATTCTCATCATTGCCGCAAGAGGCGCTATTAGCGCAAACTCTCGGTTTTCTTTCTCTCAAGTCAACTACTGTGGAGATAAAGCGAATTAGTTAACCTATCAATGTTTATCCGGCTACCTTAGTAATATTACCTTGGCTATCTGGTTTAATGACACATATACATTCTGAGGAGTTTACGATATTGCAAAGAGTAGGCTATGTTTCTGCATCCTTAAGGTTTGCATGTTTGCGCATTTTAATTAAAATGCATTTCTTCCAGCGGACATTTGTGAAGCACCTGTGCATATGCATCAGCTAATTTGTATATTCACTATGAGGTGTTGTGCTCATGCACCTGTCTGCACCGTGTAACCCGGCACAGGGGTTGAGTGCTGCTTTCATGCTGTATAATTTGTAGGTAATTTGAGGTCTGTCAAAGCATGCCTTTGATTCTCTCCCCGCGCTTCACGTTCCGCGCGCCAGAACCCACGGATGCGTCCTTTTGTTGCTGTTTGCCGTCCAATTAGGCCGCGGAGGAGCGAAACAATGCCACATCTGTATGGCATCGCCACGCAAGGGAGCGACGGTTTACCATCATAATGCTTCACAGATGGCAGTGAACACAGGAAGAAATCAAGCTTGTGTTTTACCCCTTTGTCTCACCTCATTAGCTTCCCCTCCACCCCCACACCAACCTCTCGCTGCTTCCTCCCACATCTCACTGCAATTACTCATTAATTAGCATAGCAAACGGCACACTGACCACCGCAAACAGAAATGAGAATGTACATTTATTTTGCCTGGCCTGACAATTATGGATTGATTAAAAAACGCTGTGCGAGAAAGAGAAAGGTTGCTTTAATAAACACGTGATTGATTTGATTTCCGACGTGCCACGGGCTCGTATCGGAGTCAAAGCCACTAGAAGGCAAGCCTGCAACCATTAGCCAAAAAAGCATAGCGGCTAATGCTAACCGAAAGGAGACCAGAGGCCTTTTTTTTTTATGGATGTCATGACCCTTCTCACATTTGCGGGTTTCTCAGCAGCGGAAGTCGTCATAGTTGGGTTAACTTGAAGAGCAGTGAATGGGAGAATACCACAAATATATTGTTTGTATTCCCATTTGCTGAAATAGCAAAAGAAAAACTCCACGATAGTGTTTTCATAACTTTCAATAAAAGGAAAAAATTGAGAGAGACTGATATCGGCAGTCAGAAGAGAGAACGATGTCAAATTTACCGTCCCTCCCAACGACGCTGCACTAGAAACACCCTCGCATTAGCCTTAACTGTTTTTTTGTAATTTGATGCAAAGGTGAATCCTCGAAAGTTTTTTATTTTTATTTTTATTTTTTTTTTTAAGTATGTACATTTATAACACTATAATTTGTATTATATCACCTTTGCATGAAATTACAAAAAAAACTAGTTAATGCTAACAAAGTCCCTTTCAAGGAAAGTCCGTTCACTCGGACATATTTGCAACGCCTCTGGGCCAACATGATCTCATGATAATTCGTATGTATTTTACGTAAAATGTGGTTCTATAAAACGTACATTTACGTACGTTTTTACAGGCACTAAAACGTACAATACTGACGTATTTTCAGCCTCTAAACGTACAAATACTTACGTATTTTCAGCATTTAAACGTACAAAACTGACGTATTGACGGCACCTAAAAATGAATCCTTATGAATATTGAAATTGCGGCATTAATTTTATTAGTTTTTAGTTGTCATATGAATTACCTTGTTTTCAATTGCATTATTAAATTGTTTACTTATGAAATGATAACATTTCGCTTTGTTGTGTGATTTCTGCTGCCAGCTCGTTTCCAAGAATATGCCTACATAATGTTAAACACGATTCACTTTAATTTGGGTTTGGGGGTAGGTTAAGGGGTCTAAAAATTTAAATTGCGTATTAATAAAAATGCATATTCGCTATAAAATGGGTAGGTTTAGGTTTGGGGTTAAGGCTAGACCAGCCAATGTGCATGCGTATTTCCAACGCGCTTATGACTGCGCAATGTGCGCATGTGCATCGGCTGCCCTAGCCTCCGGTTTCTATGGGAACCGGAGCTTCTAACGGCCGCTGCAGTGACTTAATGTCTTTACCAATCAACGATTGGCTCTTTCTTTAAGAATTCGGGACTATCCCGCCATATTGCACATTGGGGCAGCTCAAACAAGACCAAGTCCTATCTAAATGAATGGAATCCTGAAATCTCAAAAACTGCTTGCTGAACTCACGATTAAATTACATATTTCAAATTAGCAACAAAATATGAAATGAACTGCCCCATGAATGTTGTTTCTTATGCTCAAATAGCGTTTAAAAAGCTTATTTTTTTAAGGCTAGACCAGCCAATGTGCATGCGTATTTCCAACGCGCTTATGACTGCGCAATGTGCGCATGTGCATCGGCTGCCCTAGCCTCCGGTTTCTATGGGAACCGGAGCTTCTAACGGCCGCTGCAGTGACGTCAAAGACTTTACCATGATGACTTTGGCTCTTTCATTTAGAAGGCGGGACTATCCTGCCATATTGCACATTGCAGTTTCTCCCATAAGTATAGGAGTGAACCGTCTTTGTATTTCTATAGTCTTTGA
>NW_015642813.1:158370-161116 GCF_001515625.1 Sinocyclocheilus rhinocerous
TATACCCTCATTGAGCCCCCTAAAATGAATCGCCCCTGGACTGAAATTCTACCCTTGTCCAAATACCCACACTTGCAGTCTTGGCCACTTGAGAGCACATGCTCGCAACAGGAAGTAAGTGCGCAAGACTGTCCTAAAGTCTTCAAAACGCTAAAGCGCAGTGCCCTTAAAGCACACTAAATCCACACTATCTCGAATACCGCTCCGGAGCGCTATACGAGGCTTAGTGTATCCCATCATGCATCATGTTCTAGAAATAAATCGTGAGACTTTTTGCCGAGATCTCGCGAGAGGTCACGGAAACCTTTCCAACGTACGTTAAATATTAATATAATAATTAGATATTATATAATTTGGTAGAAAAACAAAGTGTTGCACGTTTTATTGGTGCAGTGATGAGTAGTGGTGATATTTATTTTGTACAACATTTGCAACCGCTTTTTATCACTTAATTAGAAGCACCAAAATTAAATTGTCATGTTAGGGACTACTGAACAGACTTTTATAAGTTGATTTTAAAATGCAAAGTATTTAAAATTAAAATAAAGCTATGTAAACACTTGCATTTTTTCAACACTATAAGGGTGTCCCATCAAGTAATGAAAAGTTCGATGCACACTTGTGGTCTTTATCCTCACTTGGACACTTGGGGCAAATACAAGAAATACGTCATGTAGTCAAGTGGTTAAGTGTGGGTATTTGGACAAAGCATTAGTGACGGCAAGGCTGTAATGTGATTGGTTATTACAGCACACGTGATCCAAGTTAGGCGTTATGCTTTCTCCAGTAGTAAGTAAGACAGACCCTCTCATCTCACTATAGTAAGACAATGTCTTTCGGAGTCGTGAATCAGACATGTGAATGAAATTAAATTATATTCCAGTTATAAATGTGCTTCTGATTACAGATAGCCTGGGATTACAAAAGATTTGTAAAGTTGATTTCTCATGATCGTGACTTCATTTCCGTGATCTCGACAAAAGTTGTTTTTTTAGTTATCACAATAAAAAAAATGTGCAATCTCGACATGACATAAAATTTTTCTCATAATCTCAACATAAAGTTGTTTTCGTGTGATCTCGACATAATAAAAGTTGTTTTTTCATTATCACAATTAAAAAATTTTCAGAATCTCAACATAAAAGTTTTCTCGTAATCTCAACGTAATAAAAGTTGTTTTCGCATGATTATGACTTAACAAAAGTTGGTTTCTCCTTATCACAATTTAATTTTTTAGGAATCTCAACATAAATGTTTTCTCGTAATCTTAACATAACTAAAGTTGCTTTTGCGTGATGACTTAAAAGTTGGTTTCTCGTTATCATTATTTATTTTTTCCGTAATCTCATCATAAAAGTTTTCTCACAATCTCAACATAGCAAAAGATGTTTTTGTGTGATCACAATTTAATTTTTTTGTGATCTCGAACATAACAATTATGTTTTCTCACGATCACGACTTAATTCTCATTGACTTTGACATAAAAGTTATTTTCTCGTTATCACGATTTAATTTCCTTGTGATCTCAACATAAAAGTACTTTTTGTTATCAAGACTTAATTTTCTGGTGATCTCAACATAAGTTGTTGGTATGTGGTATGTGACTGAAAATCTAAGAAATCTAAAGAAATATTAAATTACGACATAAAATATACAATAAATAAAAAGTAGATAGATAGATAGATAGATAGATTACCACAATTTTTGCTGTACATGTGTTTACCACTGTTTACTATCACATTTTGTGTGTTTTACCAGAATCTCCATATTGAGATCATGTAATTATGATAATTTCAACATTATCATTCACATGTCATGAGGTAATATTCCCCTCCTGTTTTGAGGGATGGAGATCCATGCGTGTAAAATGGAGGCGGCTGGTGTTCATGAAGGTTTGGATGTGTTGGCCAGGAGAAGATGAAGGAGCAGGACGATTGCTACCCTCACAGTGTGAAAATTATCCCATTAATTCACTTCCCCCGGCTGCTCTGTCCCTGAACACAACAGCACTCCATTCTTCCTCTCTCTCTCTCTCTCTCTCTTGTCAGAACAACATTATCATATCCTGGTTGCCTCGGCAACTGGCTTGGAATGCCTCAATTTTCCCGTCACCTTGGAGTCCTGAGTAAACAGAGGAGATTATCATTCCGTGTTCTATGACAAACACAGTGTCACGTCTGCTTATCATAACGCTTATACTCCTGCTTTCTGTGTTCCTGCTGCTGGATGACAGACATCAGATATGACATCTGGCTTCACAGTTATGCAGTGTGAGGTTATCGATGAAAGAGATCTGTTGGGAGTAATAAAAACGCTGCTGCTGATATAAGCCGGACCGGTTGCTTTGGTTTAATGCTCTGTATTCTTCAGACTTAGTCAATGATTTCTGCTGTGGAACATGCCACAAGTGACTGAAAATCTAGGGAAATATAAAATTATAAAATACAAGAAATGAAAAGTGTACATACATGATGTATGTTATAGGCTAATTATTTTTCTGTCAATACTTTTGTGCCAATAGATTGATAGATAAAAAATGTCTTCAGATTTTTAAGTGCCTTGTTACAGAGAAAGTATACACTGTGTATAAAATATACTCTCTCTCTCTACACATGAATTAATGTATAATTATATATATATATATATATATATATATATATATATATATATTTTTATAATTATATATATATTTATATATATATTTTTTTTTTTGTAGCGAATATATATATATTTTTTTATACTTGTT
>NW_015642813.1:161142-170883 GCF_001515625.1 Sinocyclocheilus rhinocerous
ACACACACACAGACACTCTCACACACACACACACACACACACACACTCTCACACAGACACACAGACACACACACACACACACACACATTAGACATTTTATTTATTTGTGATTTGTACAGGTATGTCACTGCAAAGACTTTGTGATTATTATAAATTTGTAAGGCTGAAATAATTTTATAAAACATGCATTATGCATAATTATACAATTATATAGATTATACAGATATATGTGTAGTTATATAGATTTATATTTTTAATAATTTTTTTAATTACTTTTATATATTGTCTTTTTTAAGATTACACAAATAAATAAACAAATAAATAGTGCTGTATGAAGAACATTTGTGTGTTTAATGAGTAAACTTATGGTGTTTTTTTTTTTTGAGCTTACATAAACAAATAATCATTGTTGCATTAAGTATATTTGTGTGTAAAGCTGTCTTAAACTTCCCTAATCTGTTCCCTGCATCTCAATCCAGAGCTCTGCCTCCAGTTCCGGGTTTCTCTCAGACGCCTCTCTCTCAGAAGATCCGCTCCAGGTGGATTCGTGTCTCCAGGCTGTGAATGAGCTCATGTTGGGTTGCATTGGTTCAATGTCTCGCAGTGAGAGATGCAAACAAGCGTAAAGGGCCATTAGAGCTCTAGTGGAAGCAAAGCAAAGGACTGCGCGACCGCAGCTGATTCTCTCTGCCTGTGTTTGGGACATATACTCTGAGTCTGATCGCTGGGAATCTATTGCGTTGAGAATTGAGGACACTTGCTGTATTTCAGCGAAACTGAAGGTGAAATGTCGTGTTTCCAGCTGCTTTTCCCGCTGGCTGTCCTGGATCTGGAGTGGATCTGAACTGTTCCGATGGCTGCAGTCCAGTGAAACCGGCCTGTCTTTGGATCTGTATGTGTGTGTATGAATGTGTGTGTGTGTGTGTGTGTGTGTGTGTGTACTGGACAGGGTATTCAGAGAACAGGGAATGAAAATAGAGTGAACTGGTAAAGAAAGAGAGATGGGAGCTCATATTCAGTAGTTTTTTTTTCAGATGTCACTGATAAATCTGATGCAGTTGACACTTTAACCTATGATATTGATTGTACAATAAAACTGAAACTGTAGTCATAAAAACATAAGCCAGTGCTAGATACCAAAGTCACTAATGTGTTTATACTTAAAACAGTAAATAATATATGTAAATATTAAATCATGTGTCAAGTTGTTTATTATTCAGTATACAAAAAATTATATATTTTTTTGATATTTTCTTTAATTTGAAGTTATTATTATGATTATGTCTCTGATTTAGAGGTTAGTGTGTGTGTGTGTGTGTGTGTGTATGAATGTGTGTGCGTGTGTGTGCATGGGTCTATGTGTGTGTATGAGTCCGTATGAGTGTGTGTGTAACCCCAGCACATTTCCTTGGAGGGGTATTTTTGTTGTTTTTGGGATCTATGGGATGCATCTAGATCGGGCTGGATCCTCTGGGGGGTGAGTGTGCATGTTTATTACATTTTATGTATATTGTGCAGGAATTTTTTGGTGCTGCCTCTTATTCTCTAGTTTTAGCCGTCAGGATTAGCACTGCATTGACTTCATGGCTTTATGTTTGCATGCCTGCAATGTCACAGTAATGAACCAAGACTGTGATTTATTTCATTATGTTTATTGAAATAGTTATTGGTATGTAAATATGTTTTGCTTTTGTATTCTCTATGGTTTATGTGCGTTTCACTGGATTTGGTTCTTTGAGCTATCTCGGCATATCTCAGATGTGTTGTTGATGTCTAATGTGTCAAACATGTATATTATTGTGGTACTTGTTATTGTTTTGTTCAGATATGTCTATATAAGTAAATCAGTCTGAATGCTAATGCTAACGCTACTGCTCTTTGTCATATCCGCCGTTAGCTCTGCTAGCGCACCTCGAGTGTTTTTGAGCGGTATAAAAATCATATTTGACAGCGACAGAGGTGATATTTGTGTTTTTGTTGATGAGAGGGTCGTGATTGATCTGTTGGGCTTGATTTGTGTGACGGTTTGATCAGTTAGTCGAGTGTGTGTGTGATGAACTCGTGAAAGCTAAAGCGGCTAAACAACGTGTGTGTGTTGACTAGAAAAACAAGATTCACACACACTCACTGTATTTTTCAAAGTAATATGATAATACCATGGTATTCATGAAGTACATTCGAATTGCTTAAGTGCAACAGTGCATGTGTATGGAAATTATTAAGTGTGGTAGGACAAGTACTATGGTATTACCATGTTTTTGGACATGTACAATGATTGTGTCATGGTATTCTTGGAAGTGCGTTGGAGAACCGTTTAAAAATACCAGGATACATACATTTTAGTACCATATAAATAAAAAAAACCATGATGGTACCATAACTGTACCATGGTGCAACCTAGTTTTTGTGAGGGAAGGCGCCACCTTGGTATAATCATTAGTGACTGATATGGGTTTTAATGGCTGATATCTAGAGAGCAGGTGGTTGATTTGTTTAAAGCAATTCAATGGTAGAAAATGAAAAGTATACACACTATTTGCTGAATTCACTAAAATCTGTTATAACAAATGCTGTCAATGCGTTTTGGGTTTGACATTGCGCATGTTCCCATATTCATTATTTACTCACTCTCTTTTTGTTACAACCATGACTTCAGTTGAACACAAAAAGGTTAATATTTGGGCTTTTAGCCTCTAAAATGACAATGTTTCATAACAGCAGTCCATACGATTCATGCACTACATACTCCCAAGTCTTTTGAAGTCATATGGTAGCTTTGTATGACGAACAGACCCACATTTTTCATATGACTTTATAAGACTTGAAATGTAGTGCATATTATATAACATTACGTTTATGCGGTATGCAGATGCTTTTATCTAAAACAGCCAACGTTGCATTCAAGGTCTACATTTGATCAGTTCATGCATTCTCTGGGAATTGAACCCATGACCTTGGTGTTGCTGGCGCTGTGCTTTACTGTCGCACAACTCATATGGACAACTGTTATGGCGCTTTTAATACTCTTAAGGTGTTTTTATGTCATTTTGAAGCTTAAAATCTCCAGTCCCTATAGAGCACAAAAGCGTTTCCCATTTTTTCAGTGGCCTTGGTTCTGGAAGTATTTTTCCCATAGGGATTTTTAAAAAGTCTTTGTTAAAGAGACCAAATCGGACAAAAAGACCAAGTTACAAGGCTGTGAACTTAATGGCTTTAATGAGAGAAAGGACTGCAATCCTATGAAGCAATGATATAATCAAATTAAAAACAATAGAGAAATTAAAGCTATTTATTTAAATATGTTGATTATGTATTTAGATTGAACCAATTAATTTTATGTTTACTGCAAAAAATGCATTTATATTTGGTCAATTGCAATCCTTCCTGGGAGTTGGTGGTTGTTTTGGTGTGATTTACTTGTCCCTGGTTGGATATTTCTTTGTAGAGAAACATATACCGTTAATTAACAACCTTGTAGCTCACAGTAGGTCTGTCTTTAATGGTTTATAAGTTTAAAGCCCTATTCGCACGGGATTAGTATTACCTTGTGACCTCCAGTCATTTGTAATAATTACGGAGGTTGTCTGTGATCTTAATCCCGTGCGAATCGGCCATGTCTGTAATTTGTAAAGTAAAAATCCCCTCGCAAAAGACCTACCATATTTCGCCGAACACCGAGGTCCTGTGATAATATTAGTCCCGTGCGAATCGGCATCTCTGTGATTCGGCCAGCATTTGGCGGGTCGCATATCATTTTTCGAGGTTTTTGTTTGCTGTGCGCCTTTTTATCCATCTTTCGCGAAGAATGAAATCACAGGCTTCGCTTATCCCGTGCGAATGCACCACACGAAATTCAGAGGTGGGGGGTTAATTTCAAAATCACACAAGGTCCCCAGATAATACTAATCCCGTGCGAATAGGGCTAAAGACAGACCTAAAATCATTTCCACCTTTGGAGAAAATGAATTGGATTTTTACTTCCGGAAGCTAACTGTTGGATTCAAAAAGGTATGTTATTCAAAATTTCTCAGAAAAGTCATACCCTATTGTTTTGTTTGAGTAAATAATGGCAGAATTGTCTTTTGTTGAGTGAACAGAGAACATGCACACACTGACAGATCAAAAACTTTGTTTTCAGCAGTGCTTTCATAAAGCAGTTTGGTAGAGCGAGGGTCATTTATCAGGAAAGAACAGCAGCTTGATTTGTTTTGGTGTCAGTTTGTCATCCTACCACAGTAATTATTGTGTCCCGTTTAGTTTGCTGAAGGGCAGAATCATCCCTTGAGTGTCTTTCCTCATTCCTGCCGTCAAACTGCACAAGTTCTCTCAAAATCTTTGTGGAAAAACCGTCTTCTTCCTTAACGTGAGCCAGCATTGACATTTGCACCGTTAGTGATCAGAAATTCAGCCGCACATGCACGAAAGCCATGAAAATGTACACTTTGCATTAATAATTCAAGGTCTGCCAGTGCTCTTGGCGTCGATGGAGTGGTCCGAGGTGCTTTTCCACAGGTTCAAAGACTTCGAGTCATTACAACTAATGTAACATCATCAAGTTCAATTCACGCAAATTACTGTCTCTTGACATTTGGCAGCTTCTGTTTCCATTAAGTCCAAAACAGCAGTTTCTGCCAGAATATCACAGTGCACTGCCAAAGACGGTCTGATGTTCTGCTGGGGCTCCAAAACTGTAATTATTCTTAACGGATTTTTGCAGTCCTGGATGCTGATTTGTCGATACAGCGTTCAAAACGAAGATCGTCATGCAAAATGATGCCACTTTACGAGTTGCACAAACTTGGGTATATCCTTTCAGTGCATGTGCAGAAAATGCGACTGTTTTCTTGATGGCATTGTTTCTTGTTAGTTCAGTTGTGTTCTTTGTGTGCATTAATCGAGTATAAAAACAAACCCAGAAAGCTTGCAATGCAAACCGAAAGTGCTAATGTTTGAGTGAGTGGAAGCATTTTGCTTTGCTGTCGAAAACCTTTACAGTTCTAGAAATGAGAATTCAGTTCCAGAAATGTGTGTTTGGAAAGTACCTGACCTTTTGGCACGTTTTTAGGGGTTTATGGTTCTCTCTTTATGAATTGTGCATAAGCGCTGATCATTGTAGTGGCGCTCTGATTTATGCTGTGTGCATTAGAGAGTCATTGCTCAAGTTATTTTAATCTTAGTTCCCCATTTCTAATTTAAGTGCTGAAAAGCACCTGAAATCTGAGCTTTATAACGTGCCTTTATTCAAGATTTACACAGGATTTTTATTTTGTCGCCTTCTGTTGCGTTAACGTGAATCGTTTATGATCTTCATTGAGTCACTAGGCTCTTTCATTTAGCCATTTTGAGATTATCGACATCAGGAAAATGGTTTATTATAAAATAAAATGTAATTAGTTATTGAATCGTGGTGTCTTTTATTGTATTGCACTTGGTTCCGTTTTATTAATGCAGTACATCTCTGAAGCTCAATTTTGAATTGATTTTGGGTAGGGGTGCTCCAATTGATCGGCTACCGATAATCACGTTGGGATGATTGATTGATGATTGATCCCCATTTCTGCCACTGAATAAAAAATAAAAAAGGTAATTGTGCCTTATAAAGTCAGAATAGTGGGATATAAACTCGCAATTCCAAGAAATAAAGTCATAATTGCAATCTTGAGACTTGTCGGTTTATATCTTGCAATTCTGACTTTATATCTCACAATTCTGAGTTTTCTCTCGCATTTGCGAGTTTATATCACACAGTGGCCTACTGACTTTATACTTTATACTGACTTTATACTGACTGTATAATTGCAACTGCGAGTTTCTGTCACGCAATTCTGAAAAAAAAGTCAGAACTGCGAGCTTGCATTTCATTTTTGGTGTGAAAGGGCTCTTACATTTGCCAAAAATATAACTTTTTTTATATTAAAGGCACAATATGTAATTTTCACCGCTAGAGGGCGCGTATTAGCAAACAAGCAAGCCAGGCCAGATGAAAAAAGTAAGGCAAAAGTAATGCAATGCATTACTTATCATAAAAAGTAACTCAATTACTTACTATTTTAAACAGTAACACAGTATTTTAGAGAGTAACATAGTATTATAATGCATTACTTTTAAAAGTAACTATGCCCAACACTGTCAATGACTGTTTTTAAAATTTGACTTACAGCTTGTAATGTTGCAAATATTAATTAATGTAGATTTACATTTATTTATTTATCCGTTTATTGCATTTATGCCAATGTGGAGTGCTACAGCAAAAACTATTCCAATAGTAGAATACCAATGCATCAGCCAGGCCAATTAATCAGAAGATTTGGCCGTTTTATTAAAGTATGTCTCTGGAGGCCATGTATGACAGTGATTTAACCCAGTTTTTTAATTGATTTTGGGTAAAACCCGTTTGACTGTGCTGCGGTTGGATGGATAACCTACATTCAGTACGGTTTGGTGCATGTTCAGGATCCAGCAGAAGCCTTTTTGGCATCAGGTGCACTGTTGCGGTCTGAGTTGTCCTGATCCACAACAAAGCCTCCTGGAGATAAATGGCTTGCTGGGGATTTCTATTCCTGCGGCGAGCGCGGTGAGGTGAGCTCAGGATAACGTCTGCTAAGTCACTCTCTCCCTCGCTCTGACATTTTGTTATCGTGCTGCCATTTGGCCGGAACCCAAGTGGATTCTAGCGCAGTGAAAGATGAACACTTTGCTCATCGGGCCTGGAGCGGAGCGTGTTGAATGACAGGGGTGCGGTACGAGTCCTTACATACACTCCAGAGCGGGACGCTGTTCAGGATTTTACACCCCTCATAAAGCTTTGTAACTGTCTTGAACGGCAGTGAGTTACGGCCTCGTCTTCAGCTCGCTGTTGGGGGCCGTGTTTTGTGCTTCTGTCTTGATTCCAATTCTAGTGAATGAGGGGGATTTTAGCTTGATTCAGTCTGTTTTTGGCCAATCTGGGCTCATTTTCTTGAATATTCCATCATAGTCAATGGAAGTTGCATGGAGTTTTGTATTTTTAGGTACAGTTGTGAGTTTTCCTTGTCTGTTGCCGTTTTGTTGGTACTCCTAAAAAGTTTTTAAATGAGCTTTCTTCTGTTTTTTAGTCTTGTAAAGCCTGTGTCAACTGCTTCTGTCTGAGATTAATGTTGAAGCTTTAATGCATCAATGGATCTTTTATGAAGCTTTTGAGTTCTTGCTAAACCTCCTTTAAAGTTATAGATATGTTTGAACAGCCAGCATTATTTCTTTCTTAGCTTACATAGTTTGTTCAGCTACTTAAGTTTTGTTGTTGTATTTTAATACATGTCAATTATGTCAACAGATATTCTTAAAATTCAATTTATAGCTTGTAATGCTGCAAAAAATCCCCCCAAATTTTAATTTACATTCATTTATTACCGTGTATTAGGGCTGTGCAAAAAATCGAATGCGATTTTCATGCGCATCTCGTCAGTAAAGCCGGTTCTGTGATTAGTAGTAAATCTTCAGCACGTGCTTTCAGATGGAGCGACAATTACTACACAGAGCCGTAGTTCACTGACAAGCTACACAAAATTTTTTTTAGATTTTGTGTAGCTTGTCAGTGAACTACGGCTCTGTGTAGTAAATGCCGCTCCATCTGAAAGCACGTGCTGGAGATTTACTACTAATCACCAGAAGCGGCTTTACTGACGAGATTCGCATGAAAATCGCATTCGATTTTTTGCCCAGCCCTACCGTGTATGAAACCAGAACCTTTCTGGTGGTCATTTTGACATTGTCGCCATCTGAAAAAATTGCTTATTGCAATTACTGTTATAATCAAACAAATGTAATTAGTTGTCTCTCAAGCCCAATTTTTTAAATTGATTTTGGGGAGTTCTTGCTAAACCTCCACGGTTACAACTTGTGCTGTTGCAAACCTTAATTCTTACCTTAATTCATTTTCTGCATTTATGCCAATGAGGAGCACTATAATGAAAACAATTCAGATAGTAGAATACCAATACATCAGCCAGGCCAATTAATCAGACGTTATCTGGCAATTTTAAGATTATTGCCATTAGCTGTATCCGATTGGCCAATTCACAGAAGTGCATATTTTACATTTATTCATTTAGCAGATGCTTTTATCTAAAGCACATTTTCAGGTTTCAAATAGCCAAATTTTTAGTAAATGTAGTAAATACTGTGTAAAGTAAGTGTTTATTTCAGCAATTTATTGTGCATATGACATTGAAATTGCATTAGGTATCAGTATCGGCATTGGCCAAAGCTAGTTTTATTCTCATTTGGCACTTGACGAGCGTTTAATTTGTATGCTGAGATGTTTCGTCTCCTTGTCATTTGCAGATGGTGCTAATTTGTGTCCTTGCGTGTTTGTTTTCATTGTACCTCCGTCAGTTGCAGGCAGATGTGCTTCTGTTAATGTGCTAAAATCAGGGTTGAATGTGTGGGAAACATCAGCAGCAGCTTCGTCTTTATTTAATTACACCGTTATTTCTGCACGGCTGCACGGTTGTTTTCTTTCTCCATGCTAGTGGAGTCTGACTTGATGGTGTTAATCTTTATTGACAATTTATTTGTAGATGAAATTTGTTTGTGAGTCGTGTAAAAGTGCTGCCAAAGGCTGGAAGAGCTGCATTTCTGCTTCACTGTTGGCCCTGTGCACGGTTCATAATCACTAGATCGTGTGATGATGCCGCCCGGGACGCTCGTCAACCAATCAAGATGTGAAATGAGCACCTGCCACCTGCTAAGTGCAGGAATATTTAGCCGGTAGACAGCGTGAGTTTGTCAGAGGTTTCTAGCGCTGTGACAGATGACTGCGTATGCATTCATGAGATGTCAAAACATGTCAGGTACTGAGATTTTCTACTGCCTTTTCATCCTCGTTCAGACCTCTGTACTGTTTGGTGGCTAAAAGTGCTGTTTGTTTGAAGAAACCTGAAAGATAGATTAGCGGTGAGTGACTGAGAAAAACCATCTCTAAGAATAAGGAAAGGAAGCCATTATGGGATTTGTTAAAGGGGTCATATGATGCGATTTCAAGTTTTCCTTTCTCTTTGGAGTGTTACAAGCTGATTGTATTATAGGATTTCTGTATGCAGTCTTAATCTTTATATTTTGGATATTTTTGAAGATCGAAATATTTAAATCTTTATATTTTAACCACATTTAAGAGAATAATTTAAAATCAATTTACATTTTTTAAATGTTTCTATTTTTCTTTTTTATTGATGTTTTGAAATGTTTTAATTGCTAAATAACAAATTAATTGCTAATCATTTATTTTGTATTGAAAACATTCTCACGTCTTCATCTTAATATATTGGATAAATGTTAAACTTGTAATGCATTTTTTGTCTTTTTTTTCAACCACAATTAATTGATTTAAAATAATTTCACTACATTAGTTTGAATGAATGTTCGTTTTTGTCATTGTCAAACTTCTAATATAAAATATTGAAATTTATTAAAACTATTTCTATTTTTAATTGAACATTTTTAAAGATGTTTCTATTTTTTTATTGAAATGGTTCAATAAACCAAGTTTTAGTTACTAATTAATTAGTGGCTAATCTTTTATTTTGCATGGAAAACATTCTCGTCTTCATCCTTATATATTGGATAAAATATTGATATATATATATTTTTTTAACCACAATCAAATGAATTTATTTTGAATGTTAATTTTTGTTGTCAAAGTTCTGATATAAAAAATGAAATTTATTAAAATATTCCAGCTGTTTCTAACCTCCCCCCCCACAC
>NW_015642813.1:170893-188704 GCF_001515625.1 Sinocyclocheilus rhinocerous
ACAATTAAGTGAATTGATTTAAAATAATTTCACAGCTATGGGTTAAATGATTGTTCATTTTTGTCATGTCAAACATCTCATATAAAAAACTGGAAACTGCACATATTTATTTTTAATTAACTTAAATGTTTTAATCAAACACATTTTAATTGCAAATTACTTAATTGCTAATCGTTTGAAAGTTCTCTTTAATATACAAAAGCTATTCGGCATCCTCCTCCACGAAATAACATTATTTTGTAGGGAGAACTTCTCATGTGTTCATCTTTATATATTAGATAAAATATTAAAGGGATAGTTCTAGAGGTCGACCGATGTATCGGTTTTGCCGATTAATCGGCACCGATAGTTGATTGCTGGAACGATCGGTTATCGACAAAAATCCATGCCGATAGTTTTCCGGGTTGCGTCCATTGCAGGAGCGGCTGAGAAGGGTCTGCTGTCATTACACAGTGCGAGAGCGGCCTCTAGTGGTTGAAATCACTGACAGCACGTGCTATTTGTTTAGACACGTGATACTGCACGCTGAACAGAGCGGGAAACTTCAGACGCGGATTTAAATGCAGCCGAAAACACCGAACTTCAAACTCATCCATGCCAAATTTTTCATTCTTGAAGTAAACTTGTGTCTGTTTGGTGATTAAATAAACTGTTTTAGACCGCTGCTCGAGTTGAACGCGACGCGTCCCTATTATTATTATTTTTTTTACTACTACTACTACTAGTGGTTCAGTACTGTTTTTGTTAATAAAGCACTATTTTAGTTTTTGTTCAGTATCAATTTTAAAACTATCGGTTAATTAATCGGTATCGGCCAGTGTGGTCCAACCTAGCTATCGGTATCGGCAAAATCCACTATCGGTCGACCTATTGATAGTTCACCCAAAAATGAAAATTCTAGAG
Organism: Sinocyclocheilus rhinocerous; assembly: GCF_001515625.1. NCBI lineage: Eukaryota > Metazoa > Chordata > Actinopteri > Cypriniformes > Cyprinidae > Sinocyclocheilus > Sinocyclocheilus rhinocerous. The sequence continues at coordinate 171,797 of NW_015642813.1, forward strand.
AAAGAAGATATTTTGAAGATTGCTGGTAATCAAACGGTTGGTGGTTGCCATTGACTTCCATAGTAGGAAAAAAAAATACTATGGAAGTCAATGGCAACCACCAACTGTTTGATTACCAGCAATCTTCAAAATATCTTCTTTTGTGTTCAACATAAGAAAGCAACTCATACAGGTTTGGAACGACATGAGGGTGAGTAAATGATGACAGAATTTTCATTTTTGGGTGAACTATCCCTTTAAACTTTTTAAAACCACAACAATTGATTTAAAATCTAGAACTTTCCATCCAGAAAACGTTCATTTTAATTTAGTAAAAGTTCGAGTTGAAAATGTAGAGCAGATCAGGAATGAGCCAGGAGCACTTTAAAGTGCTTTGATTTCAGATGATCTCAGTAGCTCCGCTCACGGCTGCCACGTTTGTATGCAGGACTGGAGTCGATGGCGTGATTCGCCTCTGGCGCGATCAGGCCAGCTTGGCCAGCGAGGTTGCAAGCTGTCATTGAACCGGCGAGCTGAATTTAAATGTTAACTCAAGCTGTCACGCGCTGACACACCGTGCACTTAGTAGTCATCACGGCAGCTTGACTAAATAGTTTATTTTCCTTCCCGCACTGATGTTGAGATAGGCCTCGTCTGGATCGTATCTGCACAGGATCAGGACCTTAAAGAAGCACATGCTCAACTCAACAAGTGCGGGCAGGATGAGTTTGCACATCAGTCCGATCAAACGCATGTTTACATAGAGAAAACTATAGAAAAGAAGCACAGTGGAATGCAAAAACCTGTAAAGATCTGCTACATGTCTGAAATTTCATATTTGCATGATGCTGACAGGCTGAAAGCTGCATTTATTTTCATTTGCTGTTAATAATAGCCTGCTACTGGTGTTATACTTAGTCATTTTGATTTTGAGTTTGAGAATGTCTACATATTTAGCATTTTTCCTCAACATTTCTTAACGTATAGGATGTTTAAGTCAGGTTTGTACAATATTTTCCTTCAGATTTCATGCATCTTTTCGGCAAAGATATTTAACAAGTCGTTTGTTTCACATTTACACCATGTTGAAAAAAAAAGTTAAGTTAATTAGACCCGCCCACTTGTTCAGCGGCGCTGGTTCTGGAAGTATTTTTTCCATTTATTTTTTCCATAGAGATTTTTAAAAACTCTGTTAAAACATTATAGCCTAAGCCATGAATCAAACCAACCAGCTACAAGAAGCACCACAACATTACAAACTTTGATTTGAAGCAGAAAATTATGTGAAAATTGGAACAAAAAGACAAATATCCAAGACTCTGTACATAACGGCTTTAGTGACAGAAAGAACTACAATCCCATGAAGCATAGCGAATGACTTAATCGAATTAAAAACAACAGAGAAATATAAAACTATTAAAGTTGTTATAAAAACTATATACAAATATTTAAGTATTTTGTGAGTGACCCATTCGCAGTACTTCATGGAAGTGGGCGGAGCTAAAGTTCTCTTTGGCGCACTGCGCTCACAGCTGATTGGTGGAATTTTCTGTTCAGCATCGTGGGTAATATAGTTTTTCACCGGGAATCACACTATTAAACACAATTATAAAAAAAAAAAAAATAAGTTAAATTAATGTGAAAAGATGGCTTCAACAAAAGCATATACAATCAAGTAACAACCTCAGAGCTCACAACAGATTTGTCTTTAACGGTTGATCTGTTATTAATAAAATCCGTTTCCCTATGGAGAAAATGAATGGAGTTTTTACTTCCGTAACCGACTGTTGCGCTTTATAGAACTTTCTTTAACTAGATGATTAATAAAGAGAATGTTATGCGAATCATGTTATGTTTTTAGGTCAAGTAGTTAGAAGACTTCATTTTTTTTGCCATCTTGCCCAGCTGTATCGTTGACTAAAACTAAAACCAAAATTTCCTTACTTGAAATAAAATAAACTAAAAAAAAAAGTTCAGATAGTTGCCCAGGCAAACACTTCTCATTTTCATTTAGTTAGTTCTAAATTAGGCTAACTCAAATTAAATAAACTACAACTTAATAAAAACCATATAGATATACAAAACAAAGTTACTAAAACGTTAACTGAATAAAAAAAAAAAAATTCTGTTTTCAAGATTTTAAGAAACTATAAAACAATACATCAGTGATACTAAAATAACACTTTTTCTGAACAGAAACTTGATCTAAGTTACATCTTTGCTGAAGGGATTTATCCGAAACGTACGGCGTTCCTCAAAGAGTTTTCTTATTTCTTCCATCCTCAAGGGATCGTTCTAATTAGAGTGTAAATAAACCAGTTGTGATCTGGCATATGTTCCTGTGAGCGAACGTTTTCTGAACTCCCTCTGCGACCGAAAGACTTTCCACAACACGACTCACAGATACCAAGCGTTGCTTTTAAGAAATTCGAGCGGCATGTAAATGAGATGGAAAAGAAGGACCCAGATGATGTCGTCTCCCTTCAGACTCTCATTTGGCTTTCAGCGGAGAGTAATTTAGGTGAAGCGGAGAGCGACTGCTGGAGGAAATTAGATTGAGAGGGTTTCTGCTGCCGCATCCACTGACCGCCAACTGAACCCGATGACTGACAGGAAAGTGACAGTGAGGGAGAGGAAGTTGAAAGGAAAGGTGTGGAGGTGAAGCGAGGGATGGAAGGAATCACTTTAGCTGGCTCTCAGGACTTTCCATCTGGACTAGACTAAACAGTTTAACGTGGACTTCATCTGCACTTCATGAATTGCGCACAGCTGGTTGCGAATTCTGATGACATGTTAGTTTTTTTTCCTAAACCTAGGCTGTGTCCGAAAGCCTAGGCAGCTGACTTGCTGCCTCGCTGCCTTATGAGGCAATGACTTTGCAGGCAGCGTTTTTGCACAAAGGCACCTCATGAAACTCATTTCGGACAGGCTTCTGAGGCAGCGTAACGGTTTAATGATCTACAACAAAATAGAACGAGTTTTGAGGATAACTAAATGAATATTTAATTATTATAATACTGATTTCTCGCTAGAAATAACATAAAGTGCAAAAAGTTGGTCAGAAACATACATTTAAACACAAACTGACCACCAAACGCAACTTTCAGACGCCATCTTTATTTTTTTATCTCAACCGTCACGGAATGGAACGCACAGGATTGTGGGATATCAAAGGCAGCGAAGGATACATCTATGCTGCCTTCAAAATTAGATAAGAAGAAGGTACCTCCAGAGACAGGAAGTGAAGCAGACTTTGTATTCGGACGTGCCTTGATGCCTTCCTGCCTTGGAATGCTGCCTCCGAAGGCAGCATTTTAGAGCTTTCGGACGCAGCCCTAGACTGCTGACTTCTAAGGCAGCGTCTTAACAATCTTGATATCTTGTAAGTGATTGCGCATCACTCAAATAGCAACTTCAGTACATATTTTAATAACAAAAATTAACATTCACCCAATTTTTTAAATTGGTTAGCATTTTCTAATAACAAAATTTAACGTTCACTCAAATTAATTGTAAAGATAAACGATTTCCATTTGTAAAAAAATGTGCGTTTAAAAATTTAGATGTACTTCATAACATTATTTTCTAATAAGCATAAAAATACATAGAGCACACATATTTAGTAAAATAACGATTTTTTTTTATTAGATTAATTTTTTTTATAAATAATTTTTGTTAATGAATGAAACACATGTTTCTAACCTGTTTTCTTTTGCTTTGACCTCCGTATTTGTTTTTTACTCGTACTATAGACAATCCTAGAAGGCATTGTAATAAATATATTTGAACATTCAATTATTGTAAATAGTTATTTTAATTATAAATGATAAAGATTTATATATTTAAAAATTGTACGTTTAACGTTGTATGCAGTGAATTAAAATGTATATGATGGAGACATGAAAATTTACTGCATTCTAATAAGCATAAAAATACACAACTTTTTAAAACAGTATTTTCATTGTTGAATGAAACAGATTTCTTTTGCCTCGTCCACCATCTTTTTTTCCACTAACTTTTGTTGCAGTGCATTTTGGGATTGACTATATAGGCAGCTGAATAACCATCATGCTATCTCATAAGTTTGCACCACATGAATAGTGAATCAATTGATTTGAGTTCATGTTAGCATGTTGCCAAGCTTTTAAAACCAAACTTTGACTTCATTAAATTTCGATGGTAAAATGAATTATTTACATCTTTAAAATTTATGTTTAATATTTTGTCCACTATATTAACACATAGGCTATGATGAAAAATTGCAAATTTGTTATACTCTAAGCAAAAGAATAAAAAATAAAAAACAGAGCACACACATTTGGCAACATAATCTGTTTTAATTAAATTGCACTTTTTCCTATCAATATTTTTCATTACTGAAAGAAAACAAATATATAAATCTTTTCCACCATTTTGGACTTGACATTTGTTGCAGTGCATTCTGGGATTGCATTCTCCATAAATGAGTCATGATATTACCTCAGTATTTAGCTATAATAAGGAATGTTAGCAGTTTTAGGAACAGCCAACGATGCTTTAAATGCTGTATAGGTAGGCAGCACACCAGGTTTTTGGTTACATCTAGATTTGCGGTGGTTTTACTTCAGGGATGACAGATTATACAACCTCATTTTATAAGGCTTGAAAGGACGGTTGCATTTCTTTGGTCCCCTGTTGCTCAATGCTTGACCCAAATATCCATCGCTTTCGGCTCCTCTGATTGCTTGAGTACTCGGTTGATTTATCTGTCAAGTACTCAGTCAAAATGACCAACATGCACAAGTTTAAGTGATTCATGTAGGTCATGGTGTTTTCTTGGTTTTGTGCTGCTTGTATATAAGTTAAACACATTATACTGAATATGCATTCTGTCATATCCATAATATTTACATTTATTTCAGTAAAACATTTTAATTGTTAAATGTTTTTGAGTTGTCAACCCTCTACGGACACCTTGGCAGTAGAATCAACCATTGGCTCGTAAATGTTTTAGCTTAGCCTACTTGCCAGACTAATATTAAATATTTGATATACTATTATATATAAGCAATATCACACGAGTAGATGAGATATGGCTGTATATCGGGACGGCTGTGATTTGGCCACAGGCCGAGTGCCGTAGGTAATCACAGCGTGCCAATATACAGCCATATCTCATGTCTACTCGTGTGATGTTGCGTTTATGCAACAGTTCGACGGCACAAGTGTGTAAATGCATAAAAAATAACAACGGAGTGTCTTTAAAAGCCCTCTTTTGTGCACAACTACTTCTTTCCGAAGTACAAGCTTTTTGAAAGAAAAAAATTACTTACTATCTTAACTTAACTCAAAACTGTGAATTAGTCTTTTTCAATTGATAAGTTTTGTATACTTTTACTTTACTGCTGACTCGTAAAACAGTCTCTTGTCGCCATCTAATGGTGGAACAATGTAACTATTACATCACAAACACACACACACACACATACACACACTGTTTCCTAATACTAAATACTACTATTATATATATAAAATATTAATTATTGAATAATAATATTTAATAAACAACAGCAACAGCCATCATAAAAGTTGCTAGGCAATTCAGTCAAAAGTGCAAAGTAGGGCTGCACGATATATCATTTCAGCATCGATAACGCGATGTGCACATCCTCCATAGTCACATCGCAGGATGTGCAATTTTTAGTATACCGATCGTTGTATTTATACTGATCGTTTTTGCGACAGCTGTAGCGATGCGCCGCCCCACGCTGCCTACACTGAACGCGACAAAGCGACCGTTGCAAATCCTTTGAACTTTGTGTCAGTACATCATAAAAAGAACGAGGGATTTACTCTCGGGGGATTTGGCGTGTCGCGCCGCATCCAGTATAGACAGCATCACTGATTATAATGGGTTCTATTGTATTTTGTCGCATCGCGCTGCGCCGCTCGCGTCCGGTGTAGACACGGTGAGAGCCACGCAGATGTACATGAACTCTGAATTCCATTCACTTTCGCGTCTATTTGTGCCTGAAATTACACATACGCTCGAAACTTGTCAAAATGCACGTCTCTGCAAGTATCCTTGTAAACACAGTTGCTAGCAGGTGAAGGTAAACAATTGATAAAGAAAATGGATAGTATATTGGTTCACAGTAGTTTAATGTTCCTAAGGCTTTCTGTGTCATGAATGTTAATCCAACAACAAAACACACAGAGAAAAATCACTTTTGTAACTTTAACACAGATTTATTAGATTTAATTTATACAGTGAAGACTATGCAGTGTTATTTTACATTTGATTATTCAACCAGTATACCTGAATACTGTTACTTACCGGAAAAATATAAAGCACTGCTTATTTCATTTATATCTTTGTTCTGATATATTTATCTATGTTTGTAATTTGTTTATGCTGATTTACTCACCTACAAAATCACCCAATCATTGATTTTTTTTTTTTTTAAATAGAGCTTTTGAAGTCATCTGTTTTTTTTTCGTATCGCAATATATATAAAATATCACAATGTGAGTTTTTTTCCAATATCGTGCAGCCCTAGTGCAAAGGCAGCGCTCTGATATACAGGATTGAAGTTACATAAACATGGTGAGATTTTGTCAAAACTATTTGCTCTGGAACAAATAATAGATTAATGAGACCAAAGACTGGCCGTTAGATTTACCCAAAATGATACTAAGGATTAATGCAAAAAAACGCACTAAGGATTAATGAGCTGTTGGGTTCATGAATATTAATCAGGTTGTCTGCGTTTGCTCGAAATGATTTGCTGAAATCAAAACAAGGACGATAATAGGTGAGCGCCAGCTTATGAGATTGCCGTTTGCGCATTAGCTCCGCCCACTTCCGGAGAACCCAGCAGTTCTTAAAATCTGAAGAATTCCAAAGGAACGCTGTTATTTTGACAGGAAAATGCAACAAAGAATATCGTTTACATGTAGCGTGTCAATTCTGCATGTTATGTACTGAATAATGGCACAGATCGCTTGACAGAGAATGAAACTCTGAAGCGCTCAGTCAGTGTGTTCGACGAGTGAAAATATATCTCTGCTAAACTTATACTCAACCTCCAACTCACAAACTGGCGAGTAAAATCTAGGAATTTATTAGCCATTGGCTAATGTTAGACATCGTTTAGTCACCCAGAGTGAAGATTTAGTCGCATATGCGAGTGATTTACTCGCAATGTAGAGGGTTGATAACGCGATGTGCACATCCTCCATAGTCACATCGCAGGATGTGCGATTTTTAGTATACCGATCGTTGTATTTATACTGATCGTTTTTGCGACAGCTGTAGCGTTGCGCCGCCCCGCGCTGCCTACACTGAACGTGACAAAGCGACCGTTGCAAATCCTTTGAACTTTGTGTCAGTACATCATAAAAAGAACGAGGGATTTACTCTCGGGGGATTTGGCGTGTCGCGCCGCATCCAGTATAGACAGCATCACTGATTATAATGGGTTCTATTGTATTTTGTCGCATCGCGCTGCGCCGCTCGCGTCCGGTGTAGACACGGTGAGAGCCACGCAGATGTACATGAACTCTGATTATGACAAAAATGAATTGCAAGTTTTAAAATAATTTAAACGTATTCATAAACTTAAGACCGAACGTTTTCAGAAATTTTGGTACATCACTATTTGTCATTGCACCAATATTACTTTCATTTATTTTATTAAAATATTTTAATTGTTCAATGTTGTTTTTAGTTATGTCAAACTAATCGCTAAAGTGAGTTTTCAATTCATTGAAACGACAGGAAACTTAAAATGTCAACTTTGGTTGGAAAATTTGTTGCTTGTTTTTAGCGAGTTATTCACCTTATTCACTTGCTCAGATGATAATTATACAACATTTTAAAAAAATATTGTGGAATTGCTTTACTTGATGTTTATCATGTCAAACTGCTGTCAGCGCTTGAGATGTCACAGCTATTAATTTTCCCACAGAAATCAGCTTAGTAAATCCACAAGTTTGGATTCCTGGTTAGCATTGTGGATGTTGTTTATTGACTGAATTGTTGGGGTTACGTGATGCCGCGATCATTGCGCCCTGTGTCGTCGTGAGTGAATCTGCTCCAGCGGATCTGAGTTTGGCTCCCAGCCTTCCTCTCTGTTTCTCTCAAAGCCGCCATAATGATCCTTTTATCCGTCTCCTCCCCCACAGCCTCACAGTCCTGCCCGACTCAAGAGTCGAAACATGATGGGATTTTATCTTTCGCAGTCTGTTGAGGCTAGTGTTAAGGCAGCTATGATTCTATGTTTTCATTATATATCTCAAAATATGTTTACCTCACAACATTAACATTTATTTGCATAGTGCTTTTTACAATATACATTGTTTTTAAGCAGCTTTACAGAAAATCTTGATGTTAATGTATCTTAATGTCTTCATGCCTAAAAGTCACATTCAGCAGAATAGAGTTGGGCGATAATATAGTTTATATTTTGTGATGATACAAGCAATCAAGCAGGTGAGATTTTCTATCTGTTATATATCGCTTTGAGTATACTGTATGTATTTGGATAAAGTTGGACATACTTATACACATATATATAAACAGCTGAGCGATAAAATAGTGTTGTTGTTTTTTAGTTTTTCCTAAATCAACACAATTTTTTTTAATGATGCACTGAAATTATTTTTTTAAAACCGAAATGCAGAATCCAAAATTTATTCAAAAATTTAAATTTCCAAATAGCCCTAGCTGAAATTTGCAGAAATTTTGGTGCATCACTAATTTTCATTGCACCAATATAAATGATATTTATCTTCAAATAATTTTCAAATATTTAATAAATGTAAAACATTTTAAGTGTTAAATGTCACAGGCACTTCCATAATTGTTTTTAAGTTATGACACAAACTGAAAATATAATGTTTATCTTCAAAACAATTTTAAGTAGCCTAATTCAAGGCATACTTTTCACAAGTCAAGTCAAATTTTTGTATAGCACTTTTCGCAATTTGAACTTATTCACAGACTTGAATGACATTTAAACCAGTCGCTATATAAATCTATATAAAATATTGGCAATATTTATTGGTTAATTTTATATTACCAGCACAATCATTATGAATGCATGATGAATATTTGATCAGTCTAGCTGCCGTCTTTGTGTTGAGGGTTTGTTTTCAGATGTTGAGCACATATGCATGTCTTGTGGTCATGTGGAGATCGAAGAATCCTTCCTCTCTGTAATGGGACCAGATTTCCCAGAACCCTTTGAATTGATTAGCGTTACTGCATTTATTCCTGATTTGACAACAAATGATCCATTCATGTCTTTTCCTGTTTGCTTCAGGACCTCAAACTATGAAACTTATGATTGTTTCTGTATGAGGATGTTGTTTAAAGTCTGTATATTTAATGTTCTTGGAGTATTTTTTTATGCTAAATTAAGTAAAACATCTCAGTCCTCAGTCTGGCCCTGTAACTTCTGCCCTCCACCTCAAATCTCCATCATGAATCTGAAGCAGTTTTAGCGTCAGATCAGACGTGTGAGTGAAATGCCCTCTCAGTCATTGTTATGAGCTCCTGGCACATTCCCCTGTGGGGGGAAGACAATTATATGCTTCCTCTGAGCTGGGTCACGCAGAGGCAAGGGTGGAGGCTACTGAACAAAGCCTGCTGGGAGCTTGTTGGTTGAACACAGGAATCTTCCTGTTTGTGTCTGTCGTCTCTGAAGGGATGACTGCAGTAGATCCAGAGGACAGCTGGTCGGCTGGTGGGAACCTCTTTAGTCAAGTTGCCTTCAGGACTTTGTGTGTGGAGTTACAGAAATGCTTGATTGTTTTGAAGAAGCGTTTCTATTGTTGTATATAACTGTCTAACATTCCAGTGTTCAAAATGTAAAAGAATTAAAAAAAGTTTCAATTATTGTCCCATAGGACTGGGTTTTAGAATGCGGCAATGCAATGTTCTATTGTTGTAAATAACTGTAACATTCCAGTGTTCAAAAATTCAAAAGCGTTCTAAATATTTCTAAATGATAGGCCAATAGGGCTGTTTTGTATCAATGTATTCAAAGCACAATGATAGAAATGTATTTAAATTTCTGAGAAATCTAAGTCGCTTAAGATAATGTATGCTATGTAAGTGTTTACCATAGTATATCTGTGATTTGATTTAAGAAAGTCCATCATCAAAAGAAAATTATAATCTACTTTATTTTTGAGTGCTAAAACAAGTTTTTCTTAATGCAAAACTGTTTTTGTATTTGATGTTTTACACTGGGGTTATGTGCCATTTAGGATTTAATTGACAGTGTCTTTAAAATTCCAGTTCAATTCCTGCATTTGAATTGAGGTACCAAATAGGGCTGCACGATAAATCGCATGCGATATGTAACGCGCATCTTGTCAGAAAGCCGGTTCTGTAATCAGCAGTAAATACCAGATGCAGAATTGCGATTCAAATTTGAATGAAATTATTATTTAAATGAATTTGAATTCATATCTCTGTAATTTCTGTCTAAAAAAAGTAAAGTTTGTCCTGAAAAACTTTCAACTAGTTTGAAGTTTTAAAGAAAAATTTTAAGAAGTCTAGAAGTTTCAGATAGTAATTTTACTGTATTTTACAAAACTATCATTTTTATCTAGAAAAGCAAAATTTTTCTTGGGAAAGCTTTGCATTTGTTTGAAAGTTTTAAAGACAAAACTTAAGCAGCCTAGAAGTTCCAGATAGTAATTTTACTGTATTTTACAGAATTTAAGATCTGCGATTTTTAAATAGAAAAGCAAAGTTTGTCTTGAAAAGCTTTGAATGAGTTAAGTTTTTTTTCTTTTCTTTAAAACTTCAAAAGCCTAGAGGTTTCAGATAGCAATTTCACTGTATTTTACAGAATTTTACAGAGTTGTAATTTTTATCTAGAAAAGCTTTTCTTAATAAACCTTGAATTTGTTTGAAAGTTTTAAAGAAAATAATTCAAGAAACCTAGAAGTTTCAGATTGTTTTTTTTTTTTACTGTAGGCCTATCTTATGTAATTTTACAGAACCATATTTTTTTTATTTGGAAATGCTAAGTTTGTCTTGGAAAAACTTTTAAAGTTTCAGATGTAACAGTATAAAAAAGTGAAGTTTGTTTGATAGTTTTAAGAAAAGAAATGTAAGAAGCCTAGTTGATTCAGAGGCTGAAATTCTACCTATAAAATTTGCATTTAATCATATTTAATAAATTAATTAGTGGAAGAAAACTTTATTACCCAGAGTGCATTTTCTAGATTGAATTTCTTTGCGGTAAAATCAGTAAATTCCTCTTCCTGTCATTCCCTGGCAAAAGAGAAATGTTCTAGAAGCAGTTTAAGTTTTCATTGTAAAAGATGGTTACAGTATGAAATGTATTTTACACATGTCTTGGTGATTTGTGTATGTGGTGCTTTCACAGTGGATGTGTCATCTGTTGTTGGTTTGTCGGAGTATCTTGACAGAGCAGCTCTCTTTGTAGTGCCGTGATAGAACACAAACAGATGAGAAACTCCAGTTCAAGAGACGTTCTTGCAGGGAGTGAGATAATGAACAGCAGTCCTTCATGAGAGACGTTTCTAAAAAGACGTTCCTTAAATTCACTCAGCACTTTTGTTGAAGCTTTGATGACATCTAACAGCTCAATACCGCTAATCCTGCTTTTCCTTTCACCGTATTTCTCAGATGTTGTGCCATATTTCTGCTAGAATGGACAGGAAGTAAAGCATGGTGGTGGGTTTTTATTTTTTGTGAATGGGTTTTTTCAGGCGTGGCTCTTATGGTTAGCTGATTCACTCTGATTAGTTCTAACTTGTCTTTTATCAACAGTGAGTGTATAAGTGTATAAATTAGCTATATCATTATCAGTTGTGAAAGTTGCTCTTGACAGGAAGCTTGTTTTGAGAGTATCATCTCAGCAGCGGCTCTGACCGACTGTGTCCGGATTGGCATGTCCATCTCAGTTACGCGTGACCGGCCCGTAGATTGGGTGGAATGTAAATCAGTCTTGGTTGTGGAATAATTTCTGAAATGCCAGTCAGGCTCATGCTAGAAAAAAGGCTTTGACTGGCTTCGTTTTGCATTTCTAGCGTAAAGACTAAAGGTCCTTTTGATTAGTTATAACAGCTTTGGCTTCAGGTCGAAGTATGCCAAGGTTTTTTTCTTTTTCTTCTTTCTGAAATCAGTTTCAGACAGCTTAATTTTTACTCTACTTTAGCAAGCAGTGCAATTCCGGTAAAATAAAGTTTAATGTTTGTGGGTAACAAGTGGTGCTTCCTGTTTTCTCACTTTCAATTCTTGGAAAGTACATCTGCAAATTGTGCAGTATTGTTTTTACTGTTGAAGACTCTTGAAAACCATGTGCAGCTTATAGAACTAGTTCACTCAAAATGAGATCTCTGTTGTTACTCACCCTCAATTTGCTAATATGACATAATACTTGGAGAAAGTTGCATGGACCAATTTTTATTATGTTTTTTTTTTGGTGTTTTTGTCCATTTAGACGGTTGAATGAGCTGTTGGAATATGAAAATTGGCATTTATAAAGATTTTTAAGTTATCTTTTGTTTTCCACATCATAAATAACAACATACAGGTTTGTAACCACTTAAGACAAGTTTCTTTATGAGTTAAATAAGCACGGTTTTGATCATTTTACTGACCCTTGGTAGATGGGCTAGATAGATGCAGCTCTCATAGATTATTCATTCTCTCGTCTGGATGGATCGTAGGAAAGTCATGTTTTTTTGGTGCCATTTTTATAATATTTTCATTCTGGTGTCAGTGGGATGGTGGTAGACATCCGTCACGGCGCAGCTGCATTCATTGTTTTGTTGGGTTCATTGCCCCCGTCACCATCCAGCTGGGATTTAGTTTGCCAGCCTTTCACATCTCCTCGTTCGACTGCAGAAAAACAGTTTTCACTCTCCATGCCAGCCGGTTAATAAACCTTCAGCCAGAATGTCTCTTTTCTTTTGTTCAGCCTAGAGACCTTGGGTGGGCGATTGGCAGAAAGAATTGCACAGTTGGCAAGATTGTGGTGATAACTCTATTTATTACAGACCGGCCTCGTGTTACTGCGAAAAGTGTTTTTAAAAATATCAGAGCTTCGGAATATAAATATATAAACACTGGTAATTGTGGTTGGCATTAGCGTTTATGGAAACCACCATACCAAAACCTGATGATTGCCCTTACAACATGTACATTAATACAAATTGTGAAAAAGTGTTGAAAGCAAAAGCACTGTAGTGAAAATGCACGATAATCAGTGTTTCTGTTGCTTTTTGGTGTCTTTGAATTATTTTAGTTATTTGTGTTATTTTAAACATTGAAATGTGACATCTTAAAAATGTGGAGAATTTTTTTTAAGTAGAGTAATTTTCTTGAAATCTGTTGTTGAATTTGTTACTAAATTGGTTTTATTGTGTATAATGTTGTAATTTAAAAGTATTTATTTAGAATTGCAACTTTACAACGCTGATAGTCATTAACCGTAACTAGGGTTGCAGAAAGGTGGAAAATTTCCAGTAAATTTCGGAAACATTCGAGAAATTTTGGAAACTTTCCAGGATTTTTTTGGAATATTCCAGGGATTTTTGGAAAGTTTCCGGAAATTTTCCACCCCTTTGCAACCCTAAACGTAACAATCTTTCTCAGAGAAGTTGTGTCCAAGTTCATCCCATTCAAAATGCTGCCGCTAAAACATTAAAGGTAAAAAGACAGAAAACTCAGTCTCAATAACAGAGTGGTTGTTTGTCATACATGAGTCGTGTGTAACCAGATCAGTTCAGTAGATCTGTTGTTTGATGGGGAAACACTTTCATTGGTTGTGTGAGCGTTTCTTTTGGTGGATGTTGGTATAAGACATTCCTCAGCAGACCCCTGACTCCTGCTGGGGCCCCACGGCTCCTTAATCGCTCCAAACATGATTGTGATTTTCCAGCCCTCTTTCTTGAGTTTCACCATAGTGGCATTTCTTATTGATCCAATGACATGTCCGGCTCACATTTCACCTCCCAAAAAAATTTTTTTTTGGTATTTTGCTTAATAGTCCTAAATGTATTCTTATTGTCTTTGTTTATAATTAATTTAATAATTAAAATTATGCTGATTTAAATGGACAGTTCACTCAAAAATTACTCGCCCTCATGTTGTTCCAAACCTGTATGAATTTCTTTCTTCTGTTGCATGCTAAATTTCATTACCATGTTAGATAAAATTTTGTTGCACTTGACTGTAATGAGAATTTAGGGGGAAAATGTACATAAACATAATGCTAAAATGTAAAATGATTTTAATAATCTTAAAGATAAGTTTAATTATTATCTATGCAATATTTTTTTATTTTTTTTATTGTTGTCGATATAGTAAAACATGACATGTATTCTTAGATTCATCCAAATAATGCCTCAAAATTTGTGCCAAAAGCTTTGCATAAAATGCATTACATAGGCTAAGCTTGTTTTGCAGTTTGTAATTTACATTTATCAAGATTTTAAATCTACATTCATGTTACCCATTTTTTTTTGTGCCATTGTTCCATTCGTTTCCACTGAACCGTACAGGAAATGCTCACTGTTTCTTTTCCAACCATGTGCTTTTTCTTCAAATGCTCGTTTTAGCCGCGGCATGAATTAAACATGGCCTTGTAAAGGTAATGCTTCGCAGCACCTGCAGCACCGAAACCCTTGGAGCTGGTGCTCGTGCTCTTCAGAACACACTATTTGGAGGTTCCCCTGTGTTTTGGGAGAGTTTTTATTTTTGATGGCATGACAAGAGAAGTTTGGAATGGGCTCGACTCATGATCCGCAGAATCGGTGTTTGGAGGGGTTGAAATTGCTTTGGGGAACCTTGGCTTGAGTTGTAGCATGTGTTCGTCATAAATTTATTGGCTTGGACAAACAATTGAACACACAGCTGCCGCCCTTATTGTGGCTTTGCACAGGCGCTTTTTGAAAGCAAATTTGTTGAGCAGGAGCTAAAGGTGTTAAAAAGAGTTCCTTTCTCTAGTAGCGTGATGATTATTGTTCTTTTAAAGCATGCAAAGAAGCATGGCAAGCTATTTTCAGGAGCAGGTCTCCTTAGCTCAAATGCCCATCGTATCCCATGCACGACACGTCTTTGGCTGTATTTCAGAACTCGAACATGCGTGACTCTGAAAAGCCTGCATAAATAACACATTCTCCTAATCAAAACAGATGGCAGTCTGTTGTGGTTTTGGTTTTGTGCTGATTTTGTGTGCCTGAGATTCTTTTGGGAAACCACATCTAAACCCAACTCCATATCCCAGCCCCCACACTGGGCGTGACCCACATGGCAAATCCCAATTGCTTCCTTATAGTGACTGCTTGGCATATGCCAAAACTGCATATTTTTTAAACCTGCCAGTCGGTGGATTGTTTAAACAACAATTGGTCTTGTAGAGTTAGACTCTCTCTTAAAAATATACGTTCTTTATCGGTATCAGTGGTTCCTTGAAGAACCTCTAACATCAATTGAACTACAAAAGGTTCTATATAGTGTAAAAAGGTTCTTTAAAAGAAGGCTTTAAAAAGATCGGTATCGGTGATCGGATCGGCAGATACTGCTTTCGGTGATCGGCCTCAAAAATCCTGATCGGAGCACCCCTAAAGAAAATCATGGTTCTTTCAAGAAATGTTGACTGAAAGGTTCTTTGGGGAACCAATAATAGTTATTTTATGGCATCGCTGCAAAAAACCTCTTTGTAAGGGTTGTAGGGTCCATTAGATAAGAGAAATTGGCTTTAAAAGTTGGTGTAATTGGTCATTGTTTTTGGTGGTTGTGACTGTGCTTCTTTAAAATTCGAGAAACTATTGGATAACGTTATTGGTAGCATGCCAAAAAACGGAATGTTGCATTTCTAAATTTACAGCTTTGCACTAATAGTGTTACAGCATTAGATAAACAAGTCGGTCTTTGCCAATCCACCATCCTGACTCATCTTAGCATGAATTGGGGTGAGAGGGTTGGTTATTATGGTAAATTATAGTGCATTTTTACAGTGAACTTATCCTTATTTGGAAATTAGCTGCGAGCATCTGACCCTAAAGGCCTGAGCTTATCTCAGCTTCATTTGAGTAATTAATTGATTGATGATGTGTTTTCAGAAAACAAAGACTGATTGGAAAGACTGAGTCAGACGAGGCTTGTGTGTTTGTGTAGCCTGTCTACTCAAGTC
Organism: Sinocyclocheilus rhinocerous; assembly: GCF_001515625.1. Lineage (NCBI taxonomy): Eukaryota > Metazoa > Chordata > Actinopteri > Cypriniformes > Cyprinidae > Sinocyclocheilus > Sinocyclocheilus rhinocerous. The sequence continues at coordinate 187,942 of NW_015642813.1, forward strand.
TTCTCCTGCCGTGTTTGGTGTAGATTTCTGTCGACATGTCGTCTCTAGGCCTCCGCTGGTGAACTGTCTTTAATTGCCATCTTGGCAACAAATGACTTCACTTCGCCGGAGGGTTATTTTGCAGCAATTACCTTTGTATCAAGCATGGCACTTTACACTTTCATCAAATTACTTCAAATTAGGACCTACACAGGATTTAAAATTAGCTTTGCGTTGTCACTTTTTGCACGCAATGAAAGATGCAACCATTATTTACGAACACGTTAAACGTGTTGGTATGAACTGCTACCACAACAAAATTGTGACAAGTGTTATTATTGATTGACAAATAATGCTTTCAGCCAGAAATTTTAGTGTGAACACTATCAGGGTGAAATGGATTTGTAAAAAAATTCAAGGGGTCATAGGATGCTACATACACAAGTTGTTTGAACTGAAATGTGTGTTGGCAGTGTTTGTACCATAGACTGTATAAAAACAAGGATGTAGTGTCCGTGACGTCACCCGTAGTTTTCTGAAGAGCGTTTTTGAAGCTCAAAGTGGGCGGAGCGGGCCGTCGCCATCTTGGCAGCGCGTCACCGCGCGTCACTCCCAGATAATCGAAAATGGGCAAAAAGTCGGGAGCTGGTTGCTGAAGCCACGCCCACCTAGCTCGACGGCAGTGTCAGCAGCGGCAATCCACCTGTCACTCAAGTGGCCACGCCCTTAATTATGCAGAACTTAAGGCTTAATATAATTTAAACGGATGAGTTATAAAAAAATT
>NW_015642813.1:188788-194029 GCF_001515625.1 Sinocyclocheilus rhinocerous
GTTTTTCAGTTAGTGTTTTCAGCTTGTTTATTTTCATATAAAAATACGGCATGCAGTTGCATCAAACAATGGTATAAACATCATTCAATGTAAATTGGGATAATCGTAGTTAATAATCGCAATTACAATTTCAAGGGAATAATCGACAATTATGATTTTTGTCATAATCGTGCAGCCCTAATGGGGAGTCTATGGGATTGACTTCCTTTTGCAGCCAGCCTCTAGCGGCCAGTTGACAAATTACAGTTTCGTTTTATTAAGTCACTTTCGTGTTGGCTTCACGAGAGAGAGCGGGAGGTTGCCGCTTGGTGTGTACACAACCACCCTATAATGATAAAAATCCACCCAGTGGTTTTTTTTAATCTACTAAAATCTTTACCCCTTTCTCAAATCGAGCCGATCTCAGATGCCTGTCTGTGTGACGTCACAAAAACAGGCCCCTCCCATGATAGTTTGATTGACAGTAGCGTTTCAGCACAGACTGGACTGGCGTCTTAACTAGTCATTTACTCCCGACATCTGATCCACTGAAGACGCAGTGGATTACGTTTGTTTTTTAAGGGAATGCGCCCCCTATCTACCTAAATGCGTCTATGTTCGCGCGAATCATTCGTGATCCAGCTTCGCCTACAGAAGAAGTGAGTATAAGGTTTTTTAATGAATCTTTGCAAATCACCTTTCCCAGCCAGCAATTTCAATGTGAACATTATCAGGGTGAAATGGATTTGTAAAAATGTAAGAGAATGAAGGACTTAAACACGTGCTCTCTTATGATGTGCATTAGTTTGTCTCTGAACTATAAATGTGACGCCCGCAGTACACACTTGGCAGGCGGACTTTGCCAACGGAGGCGTCTTTGGCATGAAATCATTGTTTTATGTTTCCAGCTTCAATAGACCATTGTCACGCCTTGATTGCACACTTTAACTTCCCACACGTTTGTACACTTCACCTTTGTTGTGCATTAGGTTTATGGCAAACGACTTGTGTATTGGATTTGACTTCAGAAAGTCATTTAGTCATTTTCAGAGGCCCTGCTTTTAATTTTACAGTTGTTATTGTAAGCATTGGTTTTGATGTATTTATTGTTTTATTTATAAATACATTTATTTGTATATTTTTTAATTAATTTAATATTAGATTTTTTAAAAATTGATGTATTTCTATCAAATATTAAACTGAAAGATTTTATACAGGCCTAGGTATAGTAACTTTGTTAGAAGTTTACGTATGTGTGTGTGTGTGTGTATATATCTATATATACTGTATATATATATATATATATATATATATATACTGTATGTGTATATATATATATATATAATATATTTAAATGTTATATATATTATTTATTTATTTAAATATATTTAAATGTTGTTATTTTTTATTATTGTACTTTTAGTTCTATCATTTTAGTTATTTTATGCTAAGCTATATCAGCAAATTCTAAAATAATATATATTTTTTAATGTAGGAAATTTTGCTGTTTTTGTAATTTTATTAAAAAAAAAAAAGTTTAATTGTATACTCAATTTTTATTTACTTTTTATTGCTGCCTAAATTTTTTATGCTGAAGTGGCATCAAACAAAAAATAAATAAATGAATGAATGAATACATGTTTTTTATATGTCAGAGTGAAAGAAAGAAGGAAATTAAAGATATTAGGCTATATGATTATTTTTCTTTTTAGTTTAAGTTAAATATAGCTGATATGGCATCAAGCAAACACGTACTATGTATATAAAAATACAAATAAATATTTTGAAATGTTACAATTTCTGTAAAATATTAAACTGAAAGAGTTGTCTTTTGTAATTTTGTAAGCAGTTTAATTGTGCATCACAATTTTTAATAAATTTTTTTTTCATTATTGTACTTTATTTTAGCAATATTTTATACCATATCAGCAAATATAATAACATTTTCTTTTCCTGATTTTTTTTTAATTTAAGAAATATTAAACTGAAATCTTTTTTATTTTGTAATTTTGTTACAGGTTTAATATTATATTGTGTTTTTTTTAATTGTTGCCTTGAACATGTTTGATCAGACAAACGTAATTTTTTTTTATATGAGAATTTCTGTTAAATATGAAGGATTTTATAGTTGCCACTGTAGCAGCTTAGTTTAATTTCATGTTTAATTTCATGTTTAATGTATTTGGAGACTTCTGGTTGTGGTTCTTACATTGTGCTAAAAAAAAGAGCAGCGTGAACATTCATCAGAGTTTCTCCTTTTGTGTTCCACGGAAACAAGTCCATCAAGGTTTGAACTGACTTGAGGGCGTTGACAAAGTTAACGTGAACTGTTCTTGATTTTGTCTGGGATGAGAAAGCTGTTGAATTTGCCAGGAAACCACGCTTGTGAATAGTAGCACCATGATCTCGCTCCCCCAGCAGCCTGTTCAATCCATCTGGGAGCTTGTCAGCCTCCTCAACCGGGTACTCCGTGTGCCCAGCAAACAGTATTTCTGTCCTTTCTGTGAATAGGCTGGAAATTATCCGTGACATGAAGGCTGTAAAAACCCTCCCGAAGCCGCCGCGCTCCCTTCCAGAGATTTCACGTACTGCGGGACCTGTCATTCGAGGTGCCAAATCAGTTACCCGTTCACACAGGCTTTTGGAGTTTGGAGTGAAGCATCTCCCCTGCTTTATTGGTGCACAGGGGAATTGAGATGAAATGCCAAAGATGTTTCATTTTTACACACAAGGGTGCCATCAAAGCTTTGCTATCTGACAAAAACAGCCTCAGATTGGAGAACCGTCCAAGCGAAAGGTCTGTTGCAGGCAGGGTCTTCGGGGCACGTCTATGTACTGTAATCGACGACCTGGCAGACGTCTGAACCCAAATGGGCTGCTCTGGGGCAATGCAGAACGGTACATCGCGTACGGCCACAAATTGAAGTCCCGCTGCGCTTCCAGACTGGATGCCGCTCTTGACATTTCGCTGAGATGGAGTCTGGCTGACCCCGCAGGATGCTTGATTCCCGTCACCTGAAGCGTCCTGCACTTTTCTGTTTCAGTCAGCAGTTCAAGCACACAATCCAATTACACGGTGGAACCTCGGTGTGATAGCTAGCGCGGAACGAGAACCCGGCCCCGCAGGCAGACTCTTAGAAATAGCTCGTTAAGAAGCCCCCTTTTCTGCCCCTGTAATTGAGTATTTGGCTTGGATGTTTGGCAGAGCTGGAAAATGTTTATGGGTTGAGGTGGTGCTTAACTTCTTTAACATCTGGTGGCTTGTCATAAAGGCATTAACTGATACATCTTTGTTGTGATTAGTGTTATGATGATGCAGCAGATCTGAGCTTTTTTTTTTTATATGTTTAACATATTTGTGGTGTTTCATAGGAGGATATTAATAAGCTTGGTACTTGTTAACAACTTTTACCATTTTAAATTTAACCATTTTATATTAAAGTTGCTGTCAGTTAAGAGTGTAGCTCTGTTCTGCTTGACCCTGGAAGAAAGACTTGGCTGAAGAGAAATTGAAAACTGGAACGCTGTGGTAGATTACAGCACAAATGACATTCAAAGCAATCAATTGCATTTCGTTGTTTTGATATTCTTTGTGTTTCTTTTTGCTGGTGTCACTCAGAATTTTGTTGTCTTTGTATTAAAAATGTATAAGTTGTCAATTTTGTTGATGATGATTAATGTTCTGAATTAGTGGTGCTTGATAGTGCAAGCTATTATAGTGCTCATATTTTAATAGTGCTCATAAATAACGTTTTAAATGCAGATGCTCATCCTAGTAGTTTTTTTATTTTTTTATTTTTTTTATTTATGAAATCATACTTTAAATACGAAACTAAATCTGCCAGCAGGTGGCGGTAAATGTGTTTTTTAGTCATTCATTCATTCGATTCGTTCAAACGGCTGATTCATTCAGGAATTCATTAAATACCTCTCTTTATGTATGGGCCTTTGAATCATTGGTTCACACGATTTGTTCAAAACGTGGATTCATTCAGAAACTAAGCACCGCTCTGTTGCTCGGAGACGTGCAACAATTCTGCATTGGCTTTAAAGGTAATTTGTTCTCTGCAAAATTGAGCAAAAGCATAATATTTTGTTTAAAATGTAACACAATATCAACTTCATGTTTACTGAACTGTTGTATAAAATCACATTTAACTTGTGATATTAGGGACAAAATCAGCACTCGTGTGATATTGCTCTCACTGCTGGTGTGATCACTTATCGTATGATATAAATGAGACAAAAACTTATACAGGGGCATTTTTTGCACCAATATCTTGAATTTTAAGGCATAACTGTATTTATGGAGTTGTTGCCCTGCATTGTATTTGTCAACAGTCAGCTATATGAAATGTAAGATGATGTACAGATCTGGGGGCGGGGCCAGTGCGTTAACAGCGTTAAAATATTTTAAGTGTGTAATTTTTTCATAACTAAGTTAACGCATTTAACTGACAGCCCTAATATATATATATATATATATATATTAGGGGTGCAACGGTTTAACTTACTCACGGTTCGGTTTGTATCACGGTTTCAGAGTCACTGTTTCGGTACGGTTCGGTATGTGCTATGTCTAGGGAAAAAACTATATTGTCAAATAAAAATAAAGAAAATAAGAACAAATAATCTACAAGCAACAGCACAAATAAATGCAATAGAGCAAAGATACAAATAAAATAAACAGTGCTTTTCAGGTTTATTAGGTAGGTCTAACAGTTTTTAGGTACAGAAATTGAATAAAGTAATCAAATGTAAAACTACATTGCATATTTGACTGTATAAATTTAAAATTATTCCTTATTAAAATTACAAAAGTTATTCAATCAAGAGCAGTGAGTGATTTTCGTGTTGTTGCTGTTTGATTAACATTAAGAAAGTGCTGTCACTTGAAGTCCCCCTGTAGTGAAAATCAAGTTTTTTATGTTGTTTATTTGTCTATGTGGTGTTTTTAATATGCTTTTAGACAAACCATGTGCCAATCTATTAATCAACACCATTGCTGAGTATTTTCTCCTTAAAACTTTAGTTTCCCAAAGGCTGACCCAGAAATATCACAAACCAATAACCAATCACGTCAAGGGTTCGATTCCTATCACTAGCATGCAAAATATACCAATACCACCAATACCAGAAAAATAAATCAGAGCAAAAAACCCATGAAGCTGTGGTTTAATGTGAATTTAGAACCGCTAGAACCGCTAACAACCCATTGCAACATTGTAAAAGTAGCCCGGAGTCAGACCCACCTCTCCCGCA
>NW_015642813.1:196073-201659 GCF_001515625.1 Sinocyclocheilus rhinocerous
TTTCTCCCATATCTCAATGTTTATTGTCCTAAAGTATAACCCCAAAATGGATAAATATCAACCAAATAATGTGCCTGGATGATGTATTGTCTGTAACTACTCCGTTCATTTACATCACATTGTTTGGTTCATGATCAATAATTGTTTGGTTAATTAATGCTGGTCACACTTTTCTTTTGCAGTTCAGTGTTCCTGCAAGGCTCGTGTGCATTAACCACAGATTATCCCTGATTAATATGTTGCGAGCCTCGCCTTTGTGTTTGACAGTGCGATCAGTCGGACGGGCACGCCGGAGGCCAAAACGGCTCGCTTGTGCTAGCGTTAAGGGCAGTGCAGTAGGTCAAATGCAGATAGGATTTCACCCTCTTTACTGTGCAGTTAAACGGGGCAACCCAACTCCTCTAGACCGGCCCAGGACAGCTGTTCTCTTCTCTTTTGGGTTGGATCAAATGTTCCCTTCGTGGGCGCTAACATGGCTGCTGGAGATGGCCTCTGTTTGAATTGGCTAATGATGGAGTTGGCAGAGCGAGATCGTCGGCTTCCCGAGAACCTACCGATCGGGCCTAATAAGAGCGGAGAGCAAGGGCGGCCGTCATCTCTGAGATAAAATCCTATACTTGTCTACTTACAGATCTCGAAAGAAAAAGGTGGCGGCGAGGGAGAATTCCAAGGGGAAGATGAAAACGCGAGCGGAGGCTCTTTCATCTGATGCAGTGTGTAATCTAACCGCGGGAAGTGCTTCCCTCCCTTTCACCGAGCCCGGGCTCTTCAGAAAGAGCTGTGATTTAGTCTGACGGAGAGCCTGTCAGTTCCAGCAGCCTTTGAAACCGCTTTTTTATTAGAGAATCTCAATTACTCAATCGCCGAGAGGGAATTAAAACTCCGAGGCCGTTCTGGCACAGAAGGCACAAGTGCTTTTCAGTCAGGTCAGAGGGTTCTCTTGAGTAATTTTGCATTTCATCTTTGTTGTCTTCTTGTTGTTGTTTTTCTTCATCCTGTCCCTGATTGTATTCCTTCTTTTTTCTGTTTTTCATCATCAAACAGGGGCGAGACAGGTATTGATCCTCGATCCTGTCATCTCTGCGAGGCGTTTGCACAAGTACCCGTTTGAGTTTCAGCTCACGTTTTTCCATCAAACCGAGGCGTCCACAGTGGATGCCTGTGTTAATTAGGCCTGTGTCATGTCAGGTAGGGTTGGGAGCGTGGAAAGGCAGCTTGCCTCCCTCGAGCGCTCCCGCCGCTTGCTGGCATTTGGCAGGGAAAGCTAAATTAGTTTAGCGCCGTTATTTACGGCCCCTGGAAGGGCACTGGTACCTTAGTGTCGGGGTAATGAAAAGGACAACCTGTTCCAGAGCCGCTCGAACATGGTGTTTTTGGGTTCTTGCTTTACCTTCAGTGATACTTGCCAAAGACGAGGGGAAGCGCAACTTAATTACACTTCTCAATAAACAGCTTTTCTTCTGGCATATTGATTGGTTATCCATCAAACGACATCAAAAATAAAACTCGAGCATGTGCGGCACGTCCTTGTCTGGCTCAAATCTAAAGCTTTGTCTTTTTGCCTTCGGTGTTTGAATGGGGAACAGACAAAAGGTTTCTTTTTACTCCCTTTTATAGCAATAGTGCCGAGCATAGTTTCGTCATTCGGTTCCTAATTAAGTTGTGTGTGAGAACCGTGACAGTCGCTTGCATCATCAGCCATGTTGGGATATGAATGAGTTTTGTAAAGCTTTGGCTTTTCACATTTATTGGCAATGTCAAAAACCTGGGGGGAGTTACACTAATTAGGGCTGCCTGATTAATCGAAATCGAATCGAAATCGCGATTTGAGACGTTGCGATTTCCTAATCGCAAAGCCTGCGGAATTGCACAGCCCTAACACTAATGCAACGTCTCACTGGTGTGCATGTTTTAACTAGTAACCTATTATACGATTTAACTGCAAGAAATAGATTTCAGCTTGTGGTTTTATACCGTTTCTGTTATTCCAGACTTCTATTTTCAGGTTTATCTTAAGATGATACATATTTGACTATTTTGTTACGGGTCATTTTTAAAAAAAGTATATCTGCATTAAACGGATAAACAGCCCTACTGCCACTTATTCGCCAACAATGGCCAGAAAAACAGACAGTCCCATCCCATCTAAGCCATCATTGTTAACATGTCTTAAACAAGTAGATAAACATTTTGTTCAACTCTTCATGAAGCAACCAATGAGCAACTTCTAGTTGACTCTAAACATCACTCTAAACTTGAATAGTAGAAAATATTTGAACATCCAGTCTCTTCCTCTTTAATGAGGTAAAATGTCATTATGAAAGACACTTTTCGGTGTTGTTGTTTACATTAATCACCTTCAGAAATAACATCTTTTGAAGTTCTACTCTGAAGGTGTCTCAAGAAACATAGGGGACTGATGAATGACCTATTTCCCAACAGATTTCCCAAACACCCCATTGGTCAGAAAAACTGAGTCCAGCCTAACACATATAAAAGTCCAGCACACTGTCAAAATAAACATCCCGATTCTGACATGTCGGGCAAAAAGAACAAAACACCGATAATTTAAAAAATGTCAAATATCGGCAAATTTAAACATCAAGTAGCTCCACTTTTAATGAGGTAAAATGCTGTTATGGTAGCTCAGAAATCCTTTAAAAAAACATTGATATTGTGTTGTGCTTAGGGCTGGGTATCGTTCAAAAATTTTCGATATCGATACCGATTCCGATACCTTGACTTCGATACTGGTTCCTGAACGATACTTTTTTCGATACCAATTTTATGAAATCTATTTGAACAAGATTACATTATCTAAAAAAAAACTTTGGTTTTATTTTTCAGCTTGTTGATGTTTATACAGACTCAAAGCCACTGCACAAAGGAACAAAATGTAACCAACACAATAAATCAGTGCAAAACAGTTGTAAAAAAGCTCAAATAGTCTTCAGTTTACACATCTGTTAGCTACATTTACACTAGTGCGTGTGACAGAATCACCTAGCTCAGACAGAATCGTCATTTCTATAAATTTTCTACTGATTTACTGATAAGCATTAGCAGTTTCTAGCGCTGTCTGCCTGTGCTCTCTCTTCCATGATCGCTGCTCTGACTCAGAGGTAATAACATATTTAATTTCAGCAACATTACATGGCCAAAACACACACGGCAATCGGAAGTTATTACAAAAACTTGATGGTGGTTTAAAGTGAGTTTTGAGTAAAAGCGGAATATAAATCTTATTTATTGTCTTATGCAGGGGTTAAATTGGGATTTGTTATGTGTGTGTGGGGGGGGGCTCTATGGTATCGAGCTTATATATATGAATATATGTATGTATATATATGTGTGTGTGTGTGTTTTGTTTTTTGTGCAAATGATTTATTCTATTCCCACTAATCTCATTAATACTTTCATTTCAAATTCTGTGCTATGTCATTGTTGTTGTCTATATTTATCACCTTCAAAAATGGCATCTTTCGAAGTTCTACTCTGAAAGTGTCTCGAAACACAGAGAACTGATGAATGACCTATTTCCCAACAGATTTCCCAAACACTCCACTGGTCAGAAAAACCCGCCCAAAACTATCATCATTGGTTGAGTCTGAAGCTGATATGTCAGGACGCTCAAACGAGCAGATCAATGTTTGGAAAGAGTTTTCTCTGACTCTTCAGGAAGCCAAACAATCAATGAGCGACTTCTAGTTGAAAGTCTAGACTGTCAAACTCCAATAGAAAATAGTATTTAAAGTAATTGTCGACCGATATGTACGAACAATGCAAGCTCTGTGTGTTTTAGTGTTCAGCACTGTCAAAATAAAAGTCCCGCATGCCATCAAAATATGCATCCTGCTTCTGACATATTGAAAAAATATTGGCTTAAGCAAATCATTAAAAAATGGCAAATACCGGCAAGGTCGATATATCGGTTGAACCATTAATTTAAACATCAAGTATCACTACGTTTAATGAGGTGAAATGCTGTTATGGTAGCTCAGAAATAATTTAAAATAACATTGATATTGTGTTGTGGCATTTAGGGCTGTGACGGTCGCCGTGACAACTGCAGACATTTGAACTTTGTGTCAGTACCTCATAAATAGGACGAGGCAATTTACATTGGGGATTTGTCATGTCTTGTCTTGCCGCATCCAGTGTAGACAGCATCACTGATTATAATAAGTTCTATAGTATTTTGTTGCGCCGCGCCACTCGCGTCCGGTAGACAGCACTTTTTGCAGCATCATGTGCATGTTTTTTTAAAAATTGATTTAAGATCCTTTGGCTTCGGATCAAATCTTTTGTACTTAGTCCAACTGGGGTGGACATCTGACATTTAAATGTTTTGAATATTTGTCTGCAATATTCTGACACTGTGGTTAACCTTTAGTGATTAGCCTACAGACGGAGTAGTTAAGTTGTCATCCAGCAACATTAGTTGACTAATGAGTTTATCTTTTATGTTTATTTTCTTGTATTTCTTTTCAAACTGAGATGCTGAGTGGTTTGCATGATGACTGCGTGAGATGATTGTCTTGCAAAAGTAGCAGTAAAATGCACTGTCAACATGCTAAAATCATGTTAGCATCAGATTTTTAAGATTTAAGATTTAATTTCAGTGACATGAGCATGCATTGCATTCAATCTGCATTGATGTTGTAATGAGTTTAGAAACTGATTTTAAAGACCCCAGTGTTATGATTTAATCTGTTGTGAACTGTCTAGCTGATTTTAAAAACAAAAGTGTCCTGCATGAATCCCTTGATTGGTGTAGGAAATTTGACAGGTGGACAACAATCTAATTATAGTGCTGCCTTAAAACCAACCCGTCATTCAGACAACCCCCGAATAGATGGTTTTGAAAATATGTAGTTTAGCACATCCTTAAAGGTGCAATAGGTGATTGTCTTCAGAAACATTTTTTGTTATGCTGGTTGAAAGTCTCTTCACATCCGGATAGCAATCATTAAGTTAAGTGGTCTAAATGTTTTTATCTGTATTTATATATTCTGTGGAAGGCGTAGGACCAAGAAATGTTCGTCCAATCAAAACGCTCGGCCCGAGCGTTTTAATTGGCATTCCTACCTGCCTGTCAACTAGGGATGGGTGATATCTTATTGTTTGCGATATACCAGTAAAAATTCTCCACACGATAAGAATTTTTCTTCCCGCGATAATAACGATAAAGTCTAGTTGTTGACATATTTCTGTGTACGACTGTGTGGAGTGACGTGAAGGAAGGCGGACGTGAAATTGAGCAGCTCCTTCTACAATCTGGAACAGGTTTGGATAGGGCTGTACAGTGCGACAAAAATCGATCTGAGCCTTGAGTAAATTTACTAACTGTACTATAAAGTTTTCTCACTGGTGAATGACACATGATGTAGCCCAGTGGTTCCCAATTCCAGTCCTCGCGCAAGGGAAGCAGGGGAAATCAGTTGAAGTTTACTTCACTTCGGAACATTCATTCACGGATTTGACCTGCGCAGCATCTTCACACACAGACGAAACTTACTAGAGAAGTGTTACATAATATACCTCTGTAAATAAATACTATTTAAATTCACATCTCGCACACTTTAA
>NW_015642813.1:201706-229365 GCF_001515625.1 Sinocyclocheilus rhinocerous
TGGAATTGGGAACCGCTGATGTAGCCTATTGTAATGTTGTCTCTGGTGTTCTTGTCTGTGAGTGTAAATGCGTTCAGGGGGCGTGCCCTTTGACTGCGATTGCAGGGAGGGTGGGACGTTCCCTTTCAGTGCTATCAGGCTAAAGTTAGCATTTTCCAAGATCTCCTACTGCACCTTTAATGTCTTTAATGTTCACTTGTATGGAAATTAATAGCAATGCTGTTTAGTCTCAAAGCGAGTGGCATGTTTGAGTCATTATGATTCCTGCAGTCATTCGTTGAGCTTTGATGTCAGTCTGTCAAGTGTTTCCATGTGTGTTGTGATGCAACGTCTGTTTTCTGGCTGTGAACTGATGGTGACCATGATTCAGCTGTATTTTTTTGTCCCGAGTCATCTAAAATGATTTTTCTAGTCTAAAAAGATTACTCGCCATGTATTTGTAATTCATGTGCAGGGGAACAGCTTGCAAAACCTTTTATATCTAGGGCCTTCACAGGTTTCTGATGTTATTGAAACATTCATTTTGAGAACTGAAAATTAAAGTCAGCGTTTCTAAACCTGTTTTCTAAGAGCAGTGTACTTGTCAGGTGGTCTTAAAGCAATGTATTTTACTACATTTTCTCATTTCTTACATATTTTCTTGTTGTTTTTACCCATCCAGGGCAACGATGTGGGTTACTGGGAAGGGGAAACCAACAGGACCCTGAGGCTTGTGTAAATGTGCTTCCCGACCGCCTCAGTCGTCTGAGAAGGTCAGACCTCCCTGTGGCACACTTGGGCCGCTGGCACTAAGATGTCCCTCAGTAGTGACACTGCAGGCGGGAAAGGTGTGGACTCTAATGCGGTGGACACTTATGACAGCGGGGATGAGTGGGATATTGGTGTAGGCAACCTGATCATTGACCTCGACGCCGACTTGGAAAAAGACAAGCTTGAAATGTCTGGCACTAAGGATGGGGATGGAATGGCTGCTGCCTCGAGCGCCGTAGCTGCATTGCCGGACAACATAAAGTTCATTAACCCGGTGCCTCCTCCGCCGATCAAAGACAGCAAATCCAAAGCTAAGCGTAGCAAGAATTCCAAGGACAGTAGCAAGTCCTCGACCTCTGATGGGGCCAAAAAGGATGCCCAGGGACGGACCCAAAATGAGGGCACTGGGCCAACCGTGGGAAGCGGTTCCACAGCTTTACCTTCCGGGAAAGGTTCTGATAAAAGTAATAAAGCCTCCCGTAATGTTCCGAGTGGAAAAAAGGACAAGGAGGGTTCTGGGAAAAGCAAGAAGGAGAAAAACGAAGGGGTACAAGCTGGGAACGTGCCCTCGGAAAAGGACCCATCGGCACAGGTTATGCCTTTAGGCCAGGCACGCAATACCCCGTTTGAGGGGACGCAAAATTTGGACCTTGTTGGTGCTGAGCAACTAGGGAATATTACCCTCGATACCACTGGAATAGTCACACCTTTGGCTATCAAGAGTGAACCAGAAGAAGTGGAAAATAATGACTGCAGGACCATGAAAAAAGTGAAAAGCGAAAAGGTGAGTCCACTGGTGTTTTCTTTGCTCTCAAAACAAAAATTGCATTGTCTGGTGTTCAGTTGGGTTTTACGTTTCTGTTCGTATAAGAATCTGGTTGAGTATTATAAACAGTGATTTGTATAATGCATTAGAAGCTGGAAGCTAATGCTGTTCCAACTGTTAGATGGCAACCAGTGACTTAGTGGCACCTGACATATCCTGGTGTGCCAATTTGCTTGCTGCGTTTCCTTCGGCACTAGTCCATTTTAAAGAGCGGAAAACAGGGCATGCTTAGTTTGGTGGTCTAGATGTCAATTTAGTAATGCATATAGCACTGCCAAAAGAGATTTAGAAAAGAGGCCAGATGTCCAGAGATACAAGACCATCAGATCCCACGATTTTGTGTACTTCCATTTTAGTTCTTATATGAATAAAGGAATTGTGTATAAGAACAGCTGTAATGCTAATAAGATAATTGTACCAATTGTTGTTAACCAAATAACTATCTTGCCAAATGGTTAAGCCTTAGTCTGTCTTGTTACGGAGCTCATGTTTATTGTGAGATATCATCTTATATTTACATGCAGTTTTTCTGTCTGATTGAAGTTCTTGTTGCTCAATCTTGTTTGAATTGAGTTGTTGGCTGATTGTAGGGGTTTTCTCGATTATTCATTGCACTCAATTATTGGCCTACTAGTTCTTAAGGAGTTCTGGCAGCTGGTCTAATTTGTAGCTTGATCTCATGTTAAAACAAGAATCCATGCCTCAACAGATTGTTCTTAGAAGAATGTAGAGTTCGCCATATTCCCCACGGGAGCATCTACTAACACACGTTTTCTTTTGCAAATATGAGATACATAGATCAGCGAAGACTAATGTATTAGTAGTCTTTGAAGTCATTAAATTCTGAGAACTTATTATATTACACTGCTTTTAGTTGAACATTGACTAAGCCGGGCTTGTGCATTACCAACGGAGAGGATAGACCAGTGTATCTGCTTACAACAGATCTGTGAAATTCCTTGCTAGTGACTCAGTCAGTAGTTGTTCATACTCACAGCATTGTGTTCCCTACATAGTGGGCCTCCGGGGAGCCATTGAAATGTAACACATGGACGCCTTGCTTACTTTCAGTTGTGACAGGCAGCCAAATATAGGCTACTGGAAAGAGCAACAAGGGGTTTTCTTTAGACAGAACTGATGGTGATCTCTTTGTAATGTCCTTGAAAAAGATTTTTTGGGTAACTATGGCTTGAAGTTGAATGTTTTAAAACCATTTTACTTTGTTTTTGTGTGTTTTTAAAGTAATTTCAGTAAACACTATTCCCTTTTTTGTCCAAAAAATGTGAGTTAACAACAGTTCTGTCTACTTTAATTGTGTTCCTGTTTAGGGGTGGGAATCGCAGGGTACCTCACGATACGATACGAATCACGATACATGGCTCACGATACTATAATATCACGAATATAGCGATTCTACGATAATCTATATATTGTTAGACAATCCTATAACGATACATCACGATATCTGTCTAACTATGAAAACAAAATGCCTGTGAAAAGTTTGTGCAAGTTTTCTCTCTTTATTCAAGTCTAAACTGATAGAAAACAGCACAAAAAGTTCTGTAAATCAAATTTAACATGTTAAGTAAATTAATCATTTTATTCTTGGACTTATTAAAGCTTACACATTTCTTTGTGTGTAAACCAACACATTTAACTGCTTATCAACTGTATATATTTATATAAAAGATACATATTTGTATATACATAACTTTATATACAAAAGATTAGGCTATTTACTCCTCAATTAAAATGTTTTTAAAAAAGGTATTTTAAAACACGTCTATTATACTATGAATTATAGGCCACTGCAGTCATCAATAAAAATCAATTAAATAAGAAGCTTTAGCTTATTTCAAGCACCGACTTTCCAAAACAACCTGTTTAACACAAAATATGTTTCTTCTCATTTTTTTTCACTATGTAATATTAGAAAGATTAAGGGAATAAATGAAAGCAGTTAGCTATATACCGTTATCAGGATATGTTGAAGTAGATTCGTCTTGTTGTCTCTGAGAGAATATGTGGTGTCAGATGCAGAAAGCTCCATCATTACTCTGTCATTCCGTTTTTACTTTCACTTTCTGCACAGTGAATTGACTGAGATTAAGGGTGTACTCACACTAGGCACGGTTGCCTTGAACCGAGCGCGATTGTTCCCCCTCCCCACTCCCCCACTGGCCTGCACTCATATTGCACTTTAATGTTATGGGCCAGAGCACGCTTACATCATTCACGATGCAACTTTTTGTTTTAAAAAAAAAAAACAGGAAGAAAAGCACTTTTGCTAATAGACTGCCTAATAGATTTATCATTTATGCCGTGCAGTGATTTTCACTTGATTGCGCTGCACGTATCAGATGATTATTACGGAGGCAGCTGACGTTGATGGAGGAATTTGCAGCTGTTCATCAATAAGATGAGAACCAGGCCCGTTATAATCCTAAATATACTTGATTTAATTCAATTAATTGATAAGTGTACTGTAGTAGTAGTAATAGATGTATGCTGTCGTAATGATGACAGTAGCGCACACAAAATAGTAGCTGTTCCGTGCTTCGGCACAGTTAGCGATCAGACTACATGCGTACCGTGCCTGATCCCAAATGAGCCGTGCTCTGGCCCACCTCTTCCAAGCGAGCCAGGGACGGCCAGACGAACCGCGCCCGGGCACAGTACGATCACACTAGTCAAACGAACCGGGCTTTGGAGGTCAAACGCACTCGGGCACGGTTCAGATCGCCTAGTGAGAGTACACCCTAAGACGTTCACCGGCATAACTCTTGCGCAAAGTTTGCACATTGCTTGTGTTTGATATCCATTGGCTCACCTTCATGGTTTTAAACAGAAATATTTCCAACATTGCAACGTAACCAATTACCCCCGTAATTGACACCACTGCGTCGTATCGAACCGAACGGAACCGTGAATTTTGTGAACCATTACACCCCTACAAATTGGATATCGGCCAGTATATATATATTTATTTATGACTGATATTGGATATATACCAACCAATAATTGCCATCAAATATTGCCTATAATTATTTTTGCCGTCATATAAATCATTTAAAGTAATTTTTTTTCTCTTAAAAACAATATTTTAATAACAGTTAAATCTTTAGCCAATCTCAAAATTAATATCAATTGAATTCATTCAGTACATAAGGTTTTTTATATTTTATAATGTTGTGATGCCTAAAATCACTTGTATTTTTAAAAATGATTGAAGTTTAGTTGTGTTTTTAAGTGTTTTATTAAGTGTTCTATTCAGTTTTAAATGTTGTTTATTTTATTTTATTTTATTTTAATTTATTTAGTAGTCCAGTAGTACAAAATAGTACAGTAATTAAATTCTAACATTTATTGGTTATTTGCCATAACATTTGTATAATTGTTGACTTATCATACTGGCCAGAATTTCAAAATTGGTGTATCCCTACATTTTGAAAAATTATTTTTTTAATATTTTATTTTAGTTATTATTATTATTGTTGTTGTCTTTGCTATTATTATTATTATTATTATTACCATTTCATTTTTTTATTAATTTGCTTTTTACTTTTTTTTTTTTTGGAATGCCATTCCTAGTCTTTATCATCTTACAAATCAAGTCATGCTCTTTTTTTTTTTTCTCTCAATGAATATCCAGTTTCATTCAGAAGCAGCTAAACATTACAGCCATTAAGTGAGTTGTGAATGCCGTTTCACATTGAACATGTTGTACATAACATGTCTACTGTTGACACTCGAACCATTTGCTCGTCTGCATCCCATGCCGTCATTCGTTATAGCCGCGTTGATTCAGCAGTCTGCATTCTCACCCTAAATATAGAGGCAATTGCTTTGAGTTGGTGGAAGTTGCTCTCAGACCGCACGACGCGCACTGTGAATTCGCCCCAGCAGCGAGATCAGAGCTCATGGTCGTAACTCTGACTGGCGTGAGTTGCTAAGTTTATTGCTCCATTGGATGGTGATCCAGGAAATCCTTTTTGAGGGTTTCGCCGGGTGTGCGAATGTTTAATATTGGGATCTTTACTGCCCATAAACTGTGTTTTCCAACATCTGGATCTCCGCTTGAGTCGAAAACAGGCCGGCCGTGGGTTCACACCCGTTGTTATTGGCTCAGGCGGGGAATTAGCTGCCGTTGTAGACTACAGCTCAGTGGATTTGTTAGACGGCCAGTGAATAAACCATCTCAAGATAATCCAGATTTAAAGATCTGGGTGTGATGCAACCCTTTTGTTTGCACATGATGGTATCGCCGCTTCAGAAAAGCCACCTGGAAATGGAGTTTATTGCATTTTACTGTTTTCGTTTGCTTCAGTACTTAACAGTTAACTTGATGTTAATGTGGTTTTTGTATAGCCAACTACCAGTCAGACTTTCTTCACAAAATGTAATCTAGTTAAACCACACAATTCTATTGCGTCAGTTTTTTGGCGCTTGACGGATTAGTTGTGCTTGTAATTAATTAAAGCTTTTAACTTGGGTATGTTGTAAAACCACACAAGCTTTTCTCTGATTGTTTGCTTTAAGTATTGTTGCTCTAAAGGTGACTTTTTTTAGTCCTGTCCCTCGGGGTCTTAAGCGTTCTAGACTAAGAGTGAACATTCGTAATCCCAGGAGACGCATTAAGCTTTTCTTCGAGCTCTTCTTGGCAGCTGTTTTTGTTTCCTAGAACCTTATCAAAACACACCAGCTTTGGCGTAAATGCCCGATGCGTTGTGATTAGCGTGACGTGCCACGTACTTATTTTAAATAACTTATTTTATTAAACCTCGTCGACAGAAGCGCCACGGTAACAGCGCGTGGTATTTCAGTACCGATCTGTCAACCCACATGCTCTGGCACGCCGTGCTCCATTTTAAGGGATGCTGACAGGAACACGGATTGATTTATAGTTTCTCTTTTTCTCCCTGTCAGAGGATTGATCTTGTTCTAGTAAATACCCAGGTTATTTTTTCCCTCTTAACACTTCTTAAGGTTTCATTATTTGGTGGATACTTGTTCCCCGAGGCGATCTGTGTATCGCAGGGCTTTCGATGCTTCGTAAGGCTGTAGTTTTGGCGTAATCCTGGCTGACATGCCAACAACAGGATTAGGTTTATCGTTATGCGATGGCGTCGAGCCTCACTTTTCTCTCTCTCGTTTGCAGACTCTCCACGTTGGAGTGTCTTTCTTTGAAAAATTCACGTTGGGCTGCTTGTTTTGCCTGGGCGTAATTGCTACATCCTCACCAATAAATCCAGCGGAAGATAAAGATGGAGAGGTGGGAACCGGTGAATCGTGATGGCCTTTCCTCTCTCTCTCTCTCTCTCTCTCTGTATGTTTTACTGCTTTGTGATTCAGCCATTAACTCTGACAGTCAAGTCATCTTTTTTCTTTATAATTAAGCAGTGTTTGCTAAGACAACCGTCACTGTTACTATTACTCATGCTTTGTGATTTGAACAACATCATTGATTTCAGTGTTAGAGGTGGGGTTGGGATTTAAGAACTAGTCTTATTCAGAACCAGTTCTGTTTAAGAAATATTGGTACTGAATGGTTTTCATGACATTGGTTTTTGTTAACCATTCATCCAACAGCACGACCCGTGGTGTTTTATACATGGCCAAATCACAAATCAGTGACAGCCTGGCATTTAGTCCAAAATCAATCCAAAAGACTCATTCTTAAATC
Source organism: Sinocyclocheilus rhinocerous (assembly GCF_001515625.1). NCBI lineage: Eukaryota > Metazoa > Chordata > Actinopteri > Cypriniformes > Cyprinidae > Sinocyclocheilus > Sinocyclocheilus rhinocerous. The sequence goes on from NW_015642813.1 coordinate 208,966, forward strand.
CATGAGTTATCAGTTTTAGAGTTTTGTTTTAATAAATAGTCATTTTTTTTAAAAAGCGTTGCTTTTGTGTAACGCTTAGATGGGTGCTGCTCCTTCAAAAGTACTAAAATAATAATTTTAGTACTCCGCTTAATCGTTTATGGAGCTATAATTATATAATTGTAAATGTCCTTTACGAATTAAGAACTGGTCTTACTTAAAACAAAATTTATTTAATGAAAAATATAAAATCTCAAAATGAATGCGCATATTTGTTCTGTACATTATAATGTTGTGTTGTCTAAAACCATTTTTTAGATAAGTTTTTAGTGCTTTTTTATTTAAACAAATAGAATTGTTAGAATACCTATAGAATTGTTTTAGTATTTTTATTTTATGTTTAATTACTATTTTATATTTTGTTTTAATTTTATTATTATTAATAATAATTAAATGATTATTTAAATTTTAAATTATCAATTATACTTTTCACCATCTAAATCAGGTTGCCTTTAATTTATTTCATAAATACAGCAAGTGAATGATTTTCATGTTATGCGTTTTCGTCAACAATTCATACAAAAATTGTCTGATTTGTGATCAACTGACTCTTGAACTGATTTTATTAAATGAATCAGGCTTGCGACAGTCTCAAATTCAAGAGCTTCAGAGTTTTGTTGTAATTAATAGTGTTTTTTAATTTAATAAAGTAAAAAATATAAGCATTTTAATACTAATTAATACAGAGATTGCTCCTTCAAAAGTATTAAAAGGACCAGAATTGTGAACCAGAATCATTCACTTCCTTGAGATTCCCATCCCTGCCTCAAAGCCGCATGTCACTGTTGTTATTTAATTTGTTTATTCATATTAATATTTAAATTACATAAACAAATTGACACATTGCAATCTATTGAATTTGGTCTCAAATGATCAAGCATTTGAATCTTGCTATGGTGGCGAGGCCTGCGAAAGCCTTCAGAGAAATGTGAAACAAAGCCCTTTCATGGCCGCCTCTCCCCTCCCTCCGGTTTTTCTCCATCTTTCTTTCTCTCCCTCCCGTCCTCATGTGCTCGCTCTGACTCTTAGCGAGCGTGTGTGTGTGCAGCGAGCCGTGGGGGAAGGGAAAGGAAGAGCGAGCGAGCGAGAGCAGCTGTCCTTTGCTGTCAACCAGTGCATTTTCCAATGCACCTCATTCCGTGTGTCTGTGCGCGAGTAGTGAGGAGAGTGGAGGGGGAGGGGAGGGTAAGATCCATGCTGCTGCGAGGAAATGCGGTTTTCAGTGGAGAGATGCCGTTCAGTTTTCTGTTCTTTGCCGTTGACAGCGTTTTAGCGTGTGCATGCATGCATGCATGCGTGTGTGTGTGCGCTGTTGCACGTGTGCATTCAGCAAGAGTGGCGGCCATGTTTGAAAAGGGCACATAAGAGGAGGAATATACTACTAGGTTAAGTTTTGCAGGTTTTATTTTTATTTTTCATCACTTTAAGGTATCTAATTTGAAGACAACATTAAATCTTTAATAATATATCTGGTAGTGTTGGGCAATATGCTCCATAAACATATCGTCCTATCGTCAGCCTGTGAGTTCGCCGATACACGATATTATCGTGCTAATTAATTTAATTATTTACTTACTTAGTTTCATAGCCGAAGAGTTAACCAACTCCAGCATAAGGCTAAAAGCAGCCTAATGTTAGTATAATCTATCAACTACACATATCTTTTTAGTCAAGTAGCATATGGAAGTCATGTCATAAAATACTTTTAATATAACAGTTATTCAAACAGCAGCTACAGAAAATGAGCAAAGAACATTTACATTATCAAAGAACATCATCACTGACTTCAGTCTAGCACGAGTTTATGCACTTTAAAAAACACTCCCGTTATAATCAGTGAAGCTGTCTACACTGTATGATAAATAAATCTCTCATACTTGCATCGCACGTAAATCTGCACTTTGTTGTTTATGATGAGAGAATTCGCGAGTGAGCTGACAACAACAACAAAACTCAGCTGTTTCAGCGATGACTCATCTGAACGCCTCTGATTGGACACTGCATTCATAAACTCAACAGAATCGTGTGTGATTGTTTATAATGCGCAACACTGTAAAAACGCGGAAAAATAAATAAGAAACTATTAATTTAATTTGAATTTAGATAGTATCACTAATTTTAATTAGTATCACTAGCCTGATAATATAATAATAATAATAATAATAATAATCGTCTTGCTATCGTCAAAGGCATCAGCCACAGGTAATATCTCTGACTATCGTCGATACACAATACTATTGTCTATCTGCACAACCCTAATATGTGGTGTATAGTGAACAATTCGTCATTGTGCTAATCTAAAGCAGGGATTCCCAAACTTTTTTTGTCAGCTGAACTCTTTGACCTTAAATATATTTGAAGTTAATATTTCAATAATTTAACACGTTCAGGGTCCTCTAATTGGTCGTCCAAAGGAAATGCAGGCAAAATAAATAGATATGTATTCACTCAAAACATGGGTAAAGAAATCTTTTTCGCAAATATGTCAGTTGTTTTATTTACAATAAGTTTTCTTTTTTACATTTTTATAATTTAGTAAATTAGCTTCTTAACAACTCACAAACCCCTTGCAGTTCCCTCCTGAGCCACCAGCCACGAACCCTAGTTTGGGAAACCCTGATCTGAAGAATTAAAATGTTTGTTTTCATAATATTTTGCACAATAAATTCCCTTTCTCCGCTTCTGCAACAACGTTTTTTTCTCTTGCTGATGTAAGCAAGGCCGTGTGGGTGGGGCAGTGACATCATAGCGTACTTTTCACAATCCATTTGAATAAGATGTCCCATTTCTTGCTAAGCACACAATTTGGCTCAGAAATGTGTCCAATTATTTAAGTTAATTGTGTTGAATGCCATTTCATGTTGTCATCTTCATAAAAGTGTAAATAAAGAACAAAATTACAAGTGTTCACTCAAAACACGGTTAAAAAGCGAGCAGGGCAGTGTGAAAGAAACCCATTCACGGCTTGTTTCTGAGATCAGCAACCTCTCTTTTCTCATCCCCGTCCGTTCCCAAGTTGACAGCAGCCAGGAAGCCTGTACTCCATTAAAACAAAGCTTTTCCAGTTGGGAGAGGAGGGGAGTTCTGAATTTTCCTGGAATGTCTCCTCGTTTTGGGTCTCTTGCTCCTCCTGGGCCGAGGCTCCAATCTTTTTGTGTCTTTTCCGAAACAAGAGGTTTCTCGCCACACTGTAAATCCTTTACTGGTGTTTACAGTGTCGGCAGTGACCTTTTCTCATCTAATTTCTTTCCCTGTCTCTCACATTTGCGTTCCCCCCCTCCTGTAGTTCCTCCCCTTTCTCTCACCCCTCATGTAACTTTGGCACAGCGTCTCGGCTCTTGAACGGAGAGGCTGTTAAACTCCCTCACCGCACAATTTGTGAAGGCTGCCCCTGTGTATTTTAGGCCCCTGGGTTAGCGAGCCAGGAAACGCCCATGCTGTCCCGTCTACAGCTCAAACAGAGAGCGAAAGACTCGTCTGAGCTGCAGTTATGAAAGCAAAGGACATCCAGACAACAAACACCGCCAGCTAGGAGGGTAAGAACTCGGGAGACAAAACTGTAGCATTCAGAAAACGGACTGACTTGATTTACATCCACATTGAAGTAATTTAATTGAACTGCAGCACTAAAATGTACTTCCATTTTCAGTGCACTAGTTCTGCTCTAGCAAACCCGACATCGTTTGATTGAATGCAAACCGCAACAACAGGCTACTCTTTGTTTGTTGTTTTTATATTTCCAGGGAACATGTGGTATTACGCCAGAAGCGAACGGTGCATGTGGCGCAATTATTATCAGTAAAGATATCTACACTACAAGCTTTGTGATAACAGAGATAGCTTTGTTGATAGAGCGATCGCTTCCAGTGTAGATTGGGATTATTGAATCCATCTGGTGAGAGGCCGTTCACATCTGATTGGAACAGGAAGAGAACTTGAGACACGTTTTTCAAATTTGAACTAGTTTTAATGCAACGCTCATGGTGCAAGATCCTCACCATGACCGAAGACATTGATAGACCAACACTTGAAAATCTAAAGATTATTTCCCCTTATAGTATTATGTTCGAATTCTGGGTGCAATTTTTATGTTTCAAGTCAAAATGACCCTAATTGGGTTCAGTACAATTCACCAAAAATCACAGCATGAAAACAAAAAAGAAAATCAGATAAAATAGTAAACCTTTAACATTAACACTTTTAATTGTTGTAAATGTAATCTTTTTAAATTATTTTTGTGCACCAAGATCCTTGGTTTGATTCCCAGTGAAATTACCATGATAAAAACACTATCAGTCTACATTTATTCGGATAAAAGCCAAAATGGTCTGCCAAAATGCATACATGTAAATACGTGCAAAGTTCTGACGTTACCGATCTTGTTATTTATTTATTTTTATTTATTTTGGGTCTGTGCATCTGCCGTTAGCCATAAATTTGCAGCTCGAATTGACCCGCGAACATCAGTATCGTAATAGAAACTTTGTACGCACATCCCACAACTCCTCAAAGTGTCAAAACTTTGCAGACACTAATGGCTCTTTTCCACTGCGTGGTACGACTCGGCTCGGCACGGCTCAGTACGGTTCGGCTCGGCACGAAATTTTCACAAAATGTAAAAAAAGAAAAAAGAAAATCCTAGGTTAACCATATTTCCAAAAGTTCGATTTTGTGTCACGAGTCAAATTGACCTGCAACATAGGCTAATTGAAAGGGTTTAAACTTGTCTTTTAGTGATAATCACATTTTCCTAGCCCTTCAAAAGTTTTTCCGTAATTAAAATTGTTAAAGAGCATTTCCTAATTTTACTCGGACTAACTTCTCAGGCTTTAAACAATCGCGTGTCCCCGATAACCCCGTGAAACGTCTTTTCTCATGGGCTCCAGTTTGCACGCTTGTATTAGAACAGACAACATCTATAAATGGGTCAAGGCAGAGGAACTTTGTGAGTCAATCCATTGATTGTGTGCTGAAAGGAGAATATGAGCATATCTGTTTCATGCTCGACGTCTTTGTGCTTTTGTGTGAATGTGTGCCTCTCCCCTCACCGGTTCACACTGTTCTTGTGTGTAAACAGCGTGGTGTTAACCGAGGTCAGGACTACACAAAACCACAATGTTTTATTTATCTGTTTACCTCACTCTCGCTCTCCTTCCTCTGCAGGCCTGATCCAGCCTCACCGCAGGCTGTCACACGCTCAGACCGAGGAGGCCATTGCGTTGCATGCAAGCCTATTGGATAGGTCCAGACTGGCCCCCCTGCTTGTTTCTTTTTTTGAGCGAACAAAAAGAGAAACCAGATGCATTGGCTTCATGTATTTTTTTTCCCCGAAATGTGAAAAGCCTATTCATGCACAGAGTGAGTTTGTCAGATTTTTTGCCATTGTTTTTTTTATGCAGCATTGCTCTTAGTGTGAAAAGTCTTGGTCAACTAAATGTTGACTATCTTCGTAGCTTGGAGTTAGATGAGGTCTATGCAGCAGTGCTGTTTTAGTATTATTTACATACTAATACAATATTATTAGTAGGCTATATAAATAATGTAAATTATTATTAGTATATAAATATTATTAATACTTTGAATTAGCTTTTCTATATTCAGTTTTTATTTAAATTAATTTAAATTTTTTTTATGTGCTTTTGTCATTTTTATTGGTTTTTGTTTTTTTTATATTTTTATTTAGCTTTAATTTCATTTGTAGTAATCATCAGCATTTCTAATTTTCATGCAAGTTTTTAATCTAATATTCTTAATTCAGTAAACAGAAACATATTTTTGTTGACGGTTCCTTCAACTCAATTTATTCTCCATTCAAACATCTGATAAACGGTAATAAAATCAATCTCTCGTGCTCTCTATAAATGCCGTGTATCCGTGTCTTCATGAACAGCAAGCCTTGTTGTGCAGATTTGCTTGAATTTACTTCCTCCCCCTTTGTGTTTGGTCTAGAAACCGAATCTGACATAGGGATGGAACGATTACCGGTTTCACGTTAAATCACGATAAAATGCCCTGACGGTTAGTATTATCGTTTAAAATTGAATTATCATCAAAACCGTATTTGATTATTGTGATTTGGAAAACTCGCGGTAAATCCTGTCCAGCCAGCATCAGTCGACGCAGAAGCAGCATGCAATGTTGTTGTTGTTGTTAATGTTTTCAGTGTGTGTATCAGTTCTTTTCGAACATGTTCATCTAATTTTAACAAAACCGTGATAATATTGATAACCGTGATAACTTTGGTCACTATAATCGTGATATGAAATTTTCATACCGTTACATCCCTAATCTGACATCAGATTATTTATCAGAGAACAATCGGTGCCTTTTAGGATATCAGGAGGATATCACACTTAATGCCCTGCTCAAATCTGAGCTATTTTTAAATAAATCCACAGCAGTGGAAGAGCTCTGAAAACCGCTATGGGGTTGTGGGTAGTCATCTTTTTATAAGACAATTTGTTCTCACGAGCTTCCTTTTTTCTCTCTTTAAGAAACTCTTAAAGAAACTCAAATTTAATTTAAGATTATCGCAGACTATTGTGTTAAGATATTGTTTGCTAACGGACACTATGCTAATTGCCAGCTAATATGCGTCTGCATTGAATCCCAAATAACAGCGTCTGGTGAACTGACAGCTAAAAGCTCTGGCTGGCGCTGCCCGTGTTCTCATTTACAACGCACACACCTCACACTGATAATGAGCTCAAAGTGGAAAAACTTTGCTTTCTCTCCGACAGGTACACTGACAGGTGCGCTGGCAGGTTACACCAGTGTCTGTCTGGGCCTGAAGAGGTCGGCTTTGCAGAGAAGGCTGCTTTAATGAGATTACAGCATTGATCTGAAAGTCTAACGCTACTGAGGCTCTGAAAAGGAAGAAATAATGTGGAGGTTTTTTTTTTTGCACAAAATGATTTGCAGCAACAAAACGACCTGAAGTCATAGTCAGAGTTGGCGATGGTGGAGCACAACTCAAATTTATGCAGATGAGTTGTGTTGTGAGTAGGAACCAAGCGGCAACCTCCCCCTCTCTCTCGTGAAGCCAACAAGGAAGTGACTTAAACTGTAATTCATCGACTGGCCACTAGAGGCTGGCTGCAAAAGGGAGTCAAATCCCATAGACTCCCCATTTTAAAATGCCCAACTTTACAGCAGAAAAAAACATGGAACCAACAGCACAAGAGATTGAATTGCTGTCAGTCTGAATGTCACTGTTGCTAAAGAGTTCTGGTTTTAGTAAGACAGACACAAGGCCTATTTATCCAAGTGTGTGGTGGTTTTTTTTCCTGACTGTTCTAGAATGCAGACATTTGTGTGTGTGTGGCTCTGTATGTGAGCAAGCTGGGAAGGATGGTGAAGTGAAAACAACAGAGTCATGCCTTTTTTATGTTGTGTGTTAAAAATGCATCAGGCATAAATGTTTAAAGGCAGGTGCCAGTTCGGTTCAGGCTCTCTGAGAGTTTGCTGCTGCTCTCACCTCATCTCATCTCTCCTGACAGGACTCAAACTTTACCGCCAGACAAACGAAAAGTTTTGAGAAATGCTATATGAATTCTCCAGAGATATGGCAGAGCTTTGTTTATAACCCTTGTTTCACTTTCCTTCTTTGTCCGTCTGAGGTTTTCTATTTTTTTCTCTAACCCTAACCCTAACCATGTCCTAACAGTAGGATAAATCAATTTTAGTAAAAGGCCAGACACACATTTTGTGCAAGTATGCAAATGCATATTATGCAGATCAATTGTCTACATTTGACCGCTGAAAAAGTGTCATAGCATTACCATTTTTTGAACGTACTCTAGTAGTACCATGTTATTCTTTGAAATGCTTTGTACAAAGATACCATGTTATATATGAATATGGTAATGTACCACAGTATTGCCATCACTTGAAGGTACTGTTATGCACTGTTTCAACCTTTCAGTTTTTCACCCGTCTTTGAACTCTTCATTTATGTCAGTGACCTGTTTTAGGTTTGCGTATCATTTCTGCCAGACCTTTGGTTAACCTGTTAGTTGCTCTGCATTTTGCAACCGTGCAGTTGAAAGTGCTGTTCTTATGAAATGCGTGCATTTATCTATTTGTGAAAGGTGGAAAAAGAACTTTCAGTATGACTGTGTTGCACAAATCTGAGAGCTCTGGCAAATTTCACTGCTGTTCCTCTCTCTCTCATTCTCTTACTTAATTGTCCTTGTATCCGTAGGGCCCTGAAGGTGCAGTCAGGGGGAGGAATGAAGGGATTTATGAGGTGTTAGCATGAAGGGGCCCCCTGGCCTCCTGCGCACTGTGTGTTAGAGAATGTCAAGCGTTCTGTGAACTGCGTCGCTGTGAGAGCCGTTGCACGCAGTGACTGCTCAACTGTGGAATGTGTTTTCAGTTCATGGTTTATCTCCCAAACCTGTGTGTCCATGTAGTTCCTTGGCTTACACCCTGAACTGTGAAACAAGGCGATAGTCTTTGTCTCTTTCGGAAGAAAAACACATCAATTGTTAACAGTTGCAAGAAAATGCAGTGTGACAGAAGCCACCGCTTTGAAAAGAAGATTTGTTACAGCCCAGTTGAGTTTGAGAAAAGCCGAATGTGTGATTGATTCAGAATTTGAGCTTGAGAGCTGAACTGCTATGAAAAGCCTCACCCTGAACCCCTCGATCTATTCAGAGTCCCGTGTGATTGCCCGTTAAACTCCCCTCTCTTTCCCCAACTCAGCCGGCGTCTGAATCCTCTCCACTCCACCTACTTGACGCTTTTGCGCAGAGGATTAAACAAGGAGTGCTTTGGTTCCCACTTGGGGAACTGTGCAGGGGCTTGCGTTCCTGCAACCTTCCATCGACAGCAGCCTGGGACACAAAGCGGGCATGTGTTCTCTGCCAAGGGACCTGATGGCATTTCTGGGCCTCTGAGTCTCTCTGGATTAGCGCCCTGGAATCTGGCTGCCTGGAAGCAGCGAGCCAGACGGGCCCCACCAGCGGTACCTTGTCACATGCTTGGCCATCCATCTGTAGACGCTCTATCAGGCCTTTGTGAGGAGGACCTTGTTCTGAAACGGCACAGATATTCAGGGGTCCATTCTTCATACCTTGCTTAAAGAGCAGGTCATATGGGTTTTTTAAAAATATCTCTTTTGCAGTTTATAACGTAGCTATCCTTAAATGAAAACAATTTGCAAAGTTGTTAATCAAAAAAGTGCATGATAAATAAAGATATTGTCTCTCAAAAGAGAGAGTCGATTCTGAATCGCCTTAACGAGTCGTCATATTTTCGAATCTTTTGCCTGTTACCGGTATACGTCACTGGGTAACACATTTGCATAATCCCCTTTTGCTTGTTACTGGTATACGTCACTGGGTAACACATTTGCATAATCCCCGCCTGCCCGCGAAATATGAACAGAGTCTGACCTGCCCACAAACACTTCCGCTAGACTAGTTAGTGTGTTTACATCATGTTGAGAAGACTCTATGTTCAAGGATACCACAGAAATACAATTCAAACCTTTTGTTTCATTTTACCAAGGACTGCTTCTCTAATCTTGGCTTTTATCTTCGTTGGCTTCTTCTATCTTCTTTATTTGGACTAACAAGCTCTCCGAAGCACAACCTGTAAGTACAATTGATATGTTATGTGTACATTTTCAATTGGGTGCTCAAAATCAAGTTTTTGTGCTAATATGGGATGTATACCTAGTGCAGCTTTAGGTTTCCGGGTAAAGCACGATATTACTGTCGTTCTGATAATTCGCTGTGAACCCACTATTTCCTAAGAATGTGCGATTAATGTAGACTGACGTTATTCTAATTACTTCGTTTAATAATAAAGAATGTACTGTCTTACTGAAGTAGTTCTGATAATTCGCTGTGAACCCACTATTTCCTAAGAATGTGTCGATTAATGTAGACTGACGTTCTAATTACTACGTTTAATAATAATGTAGTATAGCACACAGACTTTATAATCATTGTGAAATTGCTGTTTATTTTGCTGCACCAGCAGTTATAGAGTTAATGCGGGAGAGACGAGCGAGTTAGTTAGGCTGGTGCGCCTGTGTGTGTCGTGTGTGAATGTCGTTCTTCAAACATTACAATAGACATATTTTGGTTTACAAACTATTGTTTCATACGTTAGCACTCGGCTAACGTATCCACCATTATTGTTTTAAGTGTTCACAGTTTAGCAGCTAAACTTTAGCTGTGGGCACAATTCGCTTGCATACTGTAAGTGTTTTTGTATTTTATGTCATTATTATAACAACGGATTGGAGCACTATATTATTGTTTTATGCAAAGGTGCTTTGTCAATGGTAGCGCTCGCTAACTTGCTCAAGGAATCCTCTCTGTGCCAATCACAACAGATCTGTGATGATTTAAAAGATTCCAGATCTTCTAATTGTGATAACTGATCTCTGGCTAATTTAGTTCTTTAAACGAATTTGCGGATTTGATTAAAACATCTCGATTAAGTGGTCTAAGATTACTATGCGCTCTCGTGTTCCCCAAAAAGGGCATATGTATTGATACTCTAAACCACGATCACCAATGCAGCAATTGGCTGGTGGCAAGGCAACGTAATGACATTATGTAATTAAAAAAGACACCTGACAAAAAACTTGACAAATTTCTGGACCGTTATAAGGAAACAGCCAAGCGAACAAAACTATATAAATGTTGTAACAGATAAATGAAATGTGCACTGTTTTTAATTTATTTGTATGAAGAACCAACCAATCCAAGATCATGCCAAATCATCAACAGTCAAATCCAGCTAACCGAGTTAGCGATTTACGACGAACGGACCCCTGGTATCTGCTCAATGTTTAATTCCAAAAAGTTCTTCCAAATACCACAGTAATTGGACTCCCGGAAGAGCCACGGATCAGAGCCTAATATCAAATGTCTGCCGAGCATTTGTAACTATGGTTACCAAAAGATGGAGATGAGATTCTGAAAGGAGTGGAGGTGAACAAAGAAACATTGGATGTACTTTTCAGTTATGCAGAACTGAACCAGAAGAACCTGTATAATGTATTCCATATTTTTGCCAAGAACTTTAGACATTCTTTAAGTAACCTGATTTGAAGAGGTTTTATATGGCCTTCACACATTGTGCATCGAACAGGGTCAACTGCATTTGGCCCAATTTATTGCCCTCGTTACGGAATAAAAACACTAATGGATTCTTACTCCATCCTTAAAAAGTTTCAAATGCATGACCTCAGGTTTTCTCTGGAATTCCACAGAGTTTCCGGCACTCAGCCAGTGTTTCACGCCCGGCAGAAGAAGCAAGGTTTTGACCCCACAAATTACCACAAAGCTGCTTCCACTTTGGGCAGAGAAAGCAAAAATCCCCAAATCTTTACCCCTGCATGTGTTCTAAAAAACCAGCATCCCTGCCTCCCACATCATTTTTGACATTCTTGCGTTTCATCGGGCTCTGCTGGTTTGTTTGAGGAGGATTTGTCCTTATTACATACCCAGAGAGCCCTGTGGTTAAAACCACAATGGTTTTTCCTACCATTCCTGGCAAAGCAAAGGTGCTGAGCCCCAAAAGATAAACCACCTGTCATCATTTGTGCCTGAATTAACTTGTCTTATTTGCGGTCCTGTAGGTCAACGCTGTTTTAGTTGCAGCCTCTCTGAACCCCAGTGACGTTTGCAATCCCAGAGTGTTTTCATAAGTCTTTGGCCAGCACATATTCCTTGCTCTTTTTTTCAATCTGGATTGATTGAAGTCTTCACTCTCTTGCCCTATTTCTCTCTCCCTCTCTCCTTCTCTCTCTCTGAGTCAGAATTGATTGAAAGCAGCTCTCTCGCTCGCTCCTGGAGTGCTTGCATGCAGGCTTCCCTCCAGAGTACACTTAAGGACTTTTCCACTCCTCCTGACAGGCATCAGTAATCAAGTCCTTGTCCTGATCCAGGAAGCGTGTGTTGGTATTCAGGCCCTGCTGTCTCTCTCTGGCTGCCGCTGAGATCGGATCAGCATGCTGGTAATTCATATTCGAAACTGTCCTCGTGCTGCACCCTTCTCTGAGGAACCGTCAGAATAAATCCGGCTATTCATCAAAGTTCTGTAGATCTGCCTGTCTCAGCTTGGTGAAAATGGAGATGTTTAGACACATATACACCTGATACATTCAGCTGCTCAAATTCTGTTTATTGTGCGGTATGAGAAATGTTTGAATGCGTGAATATTTTATCAGCCCTCATCTGGAATGACAGGCAAAAGTAGCAGCTCTTCTTTGTTAATCACATGGATAAGAAAGAGAGATATTAAAGAATTTTACTTGACGTGCACCGACGTGCAGTTAGGAAAGGGATAATGAGCTAGAAAATGTCTGAGGGATGGAATAAGATGCTTTCCATTTATTGCCCTAATGCCTGTTTTGGAAGGAAGGTTGGAAGGTGCTAAAGTTTGTAATTCAGATGTCATTGACTTTTTCTTGATTTATATTCTAGGTTCATCAGCTGTGGACACTTTACAGGTGCTAGGGTTTCCTCTTTCTCTCAAAGGTGAGAATTTTTGTGTCTGGACTTAAAGGGAGTACTACTAAATGAGCTAAAATCTTGCAGGAATGAAGGAACTGTTAAGGCCTTTGGCCAGCAACAGCTGTATGTCAAGTGGAAAGATGTCTGAAAGAGAGACCATTCTCTAGACTATTTCTTTGATAAATGATAGACCTACCATTATTAGCAAAGTCCATTTAAACCTTGATGGCTTGCTTGTTGCCCTTGTGCAGCTATTTTATCTCTTTATCTTAAACTCAAATCAGGCCAACTTTTTAGGTTAGTCAACAAATTGAGCTCTTGGTTACTGTTTGATCGCGTCACCAAAACTGTCATTTTTCGGTACAATTTATTCAGTCTTCTCGCTAGGGATGCACGATATTATCGGACCAATATCGGAATCGGCCGATAATGGCTTTAAATTTAAATATCGCCATCGGCCCGATATGACAAATAATGCCGATATGTCTTGCCGATAAGAGGAGTACATTAACTCACATGTGCTCATGGTGTGCTAGCGATTAGATCATGTCAACAGTGCAATTAGATCACGTCAGCATTGTGGCTCATTCTTGAAGCAAAGTTTTGCCTGAATGGTGATTGATCTGAATGGTTTTAGATCGCTGCATTTAAACTGAAAATGCACGTAAAGAATGACGTGTTCTGTGTATGATGATAGAGTAAACAGTAATAGCACGTACAGTGGCAGCAGTGGCAGGACTCCCCCGGGTCCTAATGCTCAGTAAGGAATTTTAATTCCGTAGGGTGCGCTGTTGGCCTACTCCTAATAAAATGAAAGCAAAATACACAAATAATATTTAGACTGTGTTTCTGATTAAATAAAACAGTAATTGATGCCATAAAATCAGGAGTATGTTTTGATTTAAAGGTCAGAAGCTATAGCTTACATGAATATAAATAATCACAAACATGACACTTAAATTAAATAATTTTATATATACTGATTTATTCATTCATGTGTAATATGTTATATTTTTGAAACAAATTTTGAGCTCTAAAAGCTCTAATTTTCAGAATTTGTACAACTCTTTCGTTTTAGATCATTTACAAATGTTAAATCATAAAATAAAATATTAATGTTACCACTGCATCTTTCTGATAAAAAATGCAGTGATTAATATATAGTTTATTTGTAGTTATTTTCAAATCTTCAATGTAATGTCATTATATAAAATAACTTTATTATCGTTTATTTAATTCTAACAAATAAGTTCTTGTTAAAGACTAACCAAAATAATTATATATTGGTATCGGCATTGGCTATCGGCCAAAATGAGTTAAAAATTATCGGCATATCGGATATCGGCAAAAATCCAATATCGTGCATCCCTACTTCTCGCTTATTTGGCCGAACACTGAAAGAGATTTATTTGCTATTTTCAGCCGAATAATTTCGGTTGTCGAACATTCGGTGCATCCCTATGATCAACCTCAGAAGGAAGAGCTGTTTTTCATCGCACAGTGTATGGACTGTGTTTGAAGTAACAACAGGGGGTGCAACAAAAACTGACCCCTTAGCCTAGGAAAGGCCACATCAAAGTCCTCAAGCCTGTTCTGGAGGCAAGCCAGACTCTTTCTCTCTCTCTCCCTCTCTGTAATCTGTGGTTCACCTCTCCTCTGAGTGCAAGAAGGCACTCTGGGTTCTCATTACCTTGTGTCTCTCTGCCCTGCAAATTGATCCCTTGGCTCTGGATGAAATGGTGCAGTTGCTGAGTTCTCAGATTAAACCCTTTTTCCTTTTAAGGATCTGCCTCACAAGAGGAAACTGGGTTTTGTTCTGAGCCAAGAGAGCTGGTGCTTGCAGAATGCAGTATTTCATGGCTAAGATCTAGAATTACTTCTAGAGTTCACAGGTGATTATGACCTTAACCAGAATTTTAGATCTCACAGTCAAACAGCAGAGGCTATGGAATGGTTATCCAATTATCGGCTCAACCTGGCAGAGGTTTTAGGGAAACCAAGAATATCCTAACTTGAGCTGAGTAATTCACAACCTCTTGACTTCAGTATGGCTCTTGTATTTAGGGCCTGGAGGAGCCCAATGTTTGGGATCTCCTCTTGGAATTTGAAATCATCTTGATGTCAGATCAAGTTAGAAGGCATCATGTGATTTTTAACCTCATCAGTAGTCTTTGTTTTGTGTTTTAGAATCTTATATTTTGGTTTTTAGAATTGGTGTCGGGTTCATTGGATTCAACACCTTCCCATAATTCCATGGGCTGTTGAATCTGGGGTCAAGCATGTGGCCAGAATTTCCTCTTGGCTCTGCAGTGTGTTATCTGTTGTCATAACTTAACTCTTTTCCCTCCTACTCTACTCTCTTTCTCACCCCTCCCTTCCTCCTGCTACCCTCCTCCTCCCGTCCTCTCTCATTCAGTTTTATCTGGGCATTAGCGGATTAAGTGCTTGAACTAACGAGGTCATCAAACTAAGGCTTCTTTCTGAGAAAGGCAGAGCGAGAGTGTGAAAGAGATTTTCTAGTTTCAGAGTCCATGTTGTGGATACTGTCTACCCATGAGCATTTCGGTCTACCCAAGGGATGGCATCTACCAAAGAGCCCTTTGTTGAAGGATGCTCATGGTGAAATGACACACAAACACTCATCTTTAATCAGCCATTGCCTCACTCCCAGTGTCTCTTTATGCCTGTTCTTACCTGTCACTCAGAGGGGAGAAAACATCCTTGGCAGCAATGGGCAGCTAGGATTTGCATAATTGTGATTGTGAGCATCGCAACTTTACAGGGGAACTGCGGACCTTAATCTCCCTCCCTCTTGCTTTCTCTCTCTTTGTTCCTCTGAACACAGTTTGCTCAGGGTTTGCCCTTGCCTGCTAGACGTATTTAAACCTCACTTCACTCCTCTAAACATTTGAATGTATGCAAAGCGTTAGCCAGTGTCAGATTCATGGTGTAGGTTCTGTGGTAGAATCATATGTTCATTTTGCTGAAGTGGCTTTGTCTGAAATGGGCATCTGGGTAACCTTTGTTTTGACTTGTTAAAAATTAATATATTGCTAAATATATCAATGCTTTCTTTGTAAGATGATAGTTGATGTTGCTGTTCCATTTCATCCAAATTCCCAATCCAAGACCTGTGGCAATGTACACTTCAGTTAAGAAGATACTTAACTAAATGGTCATTGGTGATATTCGCTGACTGATGATGGGTAGTCATGTTTCCCTGTTTGGATGAAAGCGGAGGGGTGAGTCTCTTTCTATTTCTCATTACTATTCTATGCCTCGCTCTCCCTCTCCCTCTCTGGGAGGTTGCCCCTCCTTTCTGCTTTGCTGAACAGTAACAGGAAGCCTTTGAGAGGCTATAAATAGTTAGTGCTCTTTCTCCTCCTCCATTTCTCTCTGCATTTTTCTCTCTCCCCCTCTCTAAATCCCTGCAGATAGCTCACTGTAAGTGACAGGTCCGTTGTTGACTGGGGATGCAGTATTCAACCTCCCTGTAGCCCATGGTGCACCAGCAGTGTCGGCTGACTGCCAGCGCCCAGCAGATAAACTCTGCCTGAAGAGCTTCTCCAAGCCCTGCCAAGTCAAAAACACCCAGGGCGATTTTCCCCTCCTCTCTACCCCTTCCCTCCTCCTGCTGTTGGGCGAACAAGCGGTGTCCTTGTACCACAGCTCTCAACATTCAAGAGTGGTGTCAGTTACTCAGGGATCCTTCAGAGAGAGGGCTGTTTGAGTAGGTGGGAAAAAAGAGGGAGGACAAGGTGGGAGGTGAAGTAAATCAAGAATGTGAGAGGAGAGAAATGGAGGTAGGTTGGTTTTTGAAGTCTGTGGCGTTCAAGCTGCTCTGAGAAGTAAGCTTGTGGTTGTTAAAGACAGGTTGAAGAGAGTTTGTGTGTGATGTAAGGTCTGGCAGCTGAGATTTGCGGTGGGGCGGAAATAGTATCACAGTCTAAGGTCAACTCCGCCTTGCGTGGAACGCTAGTCCTCCCATTTCGGCCTCTCTTGTTCAGCCTCTTTTTTTGCTTTGCCTTCCAGCCTTAAGTTTTGCTCTGAGTACTGGTAATTGAATTTGTAACCATGAATCATTTTCGTTCTTGACTCTTAACCTCAGAATAGACAAGTCTTACAAAGCATGCATTTTCACAGTTACTCCATTTTCAGCAGCTTGCTTTTTGCTGATAGCTTATCTGTAAATGCTACCCCCAAATCTTTGTTTTTATATTGATGATGTTTCCGGTTTGACTCATTTCTTATGTTTCCTTTTTTAGCATCCTGCATGCATTTCCTGATTCTACAATTGTTTCGCTTTTATCTCACAACATAAAGATAGCTTCTGCTATCACCCCCGGTCCTCTTCATTGATAAACTCATTGTGTGCCAACGTTCAAGCCGTTGACTCCAGGGTTGTTTGTTCAGTCAGATGCCTTGGCTTTAGATGCAGTTCACCGCTGTTAGCCTTGTGCCGTCTCAGTTCTCCTGATTAGCAGATATCCGGCAACAGCTGGAATAAATGTTATTTAGTGCCCGTTTATTGCTGATGATGAAAAGAGGCATGTGCACAGTCAAAATAAAAGCAGACCAGCATACATATGGTACTGTTTAGAAGAAATGGATTTAAAGGTAAAAATGTAATTATCACTTTTAGCCATTTTAGGCATGCAAGATGTTATTTGTAAAGCTTCTTACCCAGTACTCCTCAGTTAGGCTATTTTACCAAAGTGCCTACATCAAACTCTATTGGAATCAATTGTGAGGTGAGTTTCTCATGCAGTTCACATGATGAGCATTATGTAGAGTTTTCCAAATCAGTCACTTATAAGGTTCCTATGTAGGCAGTAGATGAGGTTTGAGGAAGTATATCTGCATTGTCTGTCCTGAGATATAAAATATCCTTATGGCTATTCGACTCATTTTGTGTTAAAATGTTCATTACAGAGCATTGGTCACTGACGAATAGGATTACAAATGAGATTAAATCCAAAATCTGTTTGTGATTGTTGGCATGTGCTGGGTTGTTATCCAACATTTAGACAAGTTAATCTCCTCTGGAACGTTCTAAATCAAACACCAGTTCCCTGTTCAGTCCACATTGCCAAATTCCAAGAGCTGTTTCTTCTCCTCGTTCCCTCAGGGCTCCTTATCTTTATCAGCTCTTTCTTGACCCACCCCTCGCTCATTCCACCCCCTACTGCTAGTGCACCAGTGGCTGACCTTGAATGTGGGTTATTATTGTAATGAGCTCTGCTTATGTGGAATGACCTGAGGTCAGGAGAGCGGGACTTGGTTGGCCGAGAAACGTTGGGGTGGTCCAGTAGTTTCCATAGCACAGATGGAACTTTGGAACCCTGTTCAGTTTTGTGTCCAACAAAACTTTTCTTCAGCAGTTTAAATGCGTAACTTCTGGATGTGAATGGATTTTGTTGTGAAGTGGGGGTTTGTAATCGTTTCGAACTTGAAGTGTTTTTCTTTTTTGCTGACTCATTCCACTTACGCCTACAGCTTAAATGGTGCAAAACAAACTTTGAGAAGCCAGAGCTCGGTCTCAGTGGTGTATTGATGGAAACTGTCTGAGGGCGAGATTGTGACCTTTTCACAGAAACATTAAAGGGTTTCATCGCTAGTTGGGCTTTATGTAGAATCTTATGTTCTTTAGCATCAAGGACAATCCAGCCATACATTTTTGCCTAGATTCAAGCTGCCCAATTTTCAAAAACTCATGTTCGTCTTACCATAATACCATTGAGGCACAAGTCAATTTGCCTTCTAGTCTTTTGCAGGCCGAATTGTTAGTAGGGGTGGGCGATATTACCAAAATCTTATAAGTAATTTTATTTCACGGCAACGATATATATCACAATATTTGCTTTAAATAAGGTCTGTATGATATTTTGATAGCATAGTAATTTCATAATACCTGTCACCAGTGTCAATATCACAAAAAACTAATACTAGCCTAAATAAAAAAAAAAACACTCAAGCTCACAGAAGACAAGTAAACAGTCAACGATAAGAAATGCTACGTACATTGCATAAAGTAATTATATGTATAAGAACACTGCATATTCTTCACTGTGTAAATTTAATGTTTCTTATTAAATTCACAAAAGTGATTTAGTCAAGAGTTGTGAGAGATTTTCTCTCTTTTGTTGTTTGATTAACATGAATGACAGACAGGAGGAATGTTAGACTGCTGTTACTTTAAGAGCTGCCCGGATCCAATATAACCCACTGTTACATGTGTTTTTTATTTCTCAGCTGTTTGCTTTCACTTAAGACCTAAATTACTGTGTTTACAAAGATACTTGCAAAGACGGCCATTTTGACACATACAAGTGTGTATTTAATTGATTAAGGCCTATAAAATGGGAAAAATAACTGTTCAATATGAGCACCGTCTTCACATGCTCGCGCCTCTCAGACTTTCGCTGCTGATTGCGTTTCAACGGCTTAAAATCACTTGTTTTTAAACCGCAATGCTTAAAAATGCATGCAAAAGTTGCCGTGACCACGTAGCACATCGTCCAACATCATCCAAAATCCGATTGACAGATTTCTACCGATTAATTGTGTCTTTTGGTATATCACCCACCCCTAATTGTTAACCTAACACCGTGTCCTAATACGTGATGAGTTTCTAACAAAGAGAAAATTAACTGAAGACACTTTAACAGCCACTCAGATTTGCATTTCACTTTTAATTTTCAGATCTTGATAAGCTACGCAACCAAGCTTCTAAAATCCACAGATGGAGAAACGAGACTGCGGGGTTTCGATTTGCAATCTTGCCATTCCTCGGGTTGAGGTTCACACTATCTTGATTGTTACGCTGTCTGTCTGGGAGCTTTTCGGCTCGGCTCTTGCTTGCGTTGAGGTCAGATTACTCAGAGCTGTACTAGGCTGTTTTTTTTAGGCTACACAAATACATCTTCACCAACACTCCCCTTTCCCCCCTACGCTCTCTTCCACTTGTTTTCTCCTCTCAGATTGTCTGTTTTCACGCATGGGCTGAAAAGTGAGAGCACCCCAGAGGTGAACTGGCGCTGATCCATCTTAGAGAAACTGGGGCAAAAGCGGAGAAAGCCAGTCTAAATGCTGTGGTGTCTACAGTACCAGTGAGTAAAAGCCTGGCTTTATGTGTGCTGCATTTCACATTGTTGTGGTTTAATAATACTTTTACACTCTGTGTTCACAATGACAGTGCTTTGAATGACGGAAAGTCATTCAATTTCACTGAGAATTGGAGCGACAACAATCACTGGTAATGCAATAATGTTGAAGGCTACTAGCAACCAAGAGAAGAAAATATGAGTTGACACCAGGATTAAAGCTAAATATTATCGGTTTTCACAGTGATTTTTCTCGTTATGAACCAGACCATGACTCACTGTCTTAACGTACATGCTGTTGACCATTGAGCTATTTGTTGGTTGGTTGGATTGATCAATTAAAATGGTTGGTTTAAAAATCAAAGTTGAGTCATGTTTTTGTGGTGACGGTGCAAACGTGTAGGCGCGGGTCTGCTTTGCCGTGCTTTCATTGCTTGTTTTAACAGCCCAGATGTTGTTGTAAAACAGATTTTAACTGTGCAGCCTGGATGTACAGTTTTAATGTGAACAGTCCTTATCTTTATTCAGTCCAACAGTCCAATCTTTATCTGCACATCTGTGGAAAAGAGCAACACATCAATTTATATCTTGAGTTAAGTGTTGCTTAAAGGGTTAGTTCACCCAAAAATGAAAATACCTGCGCTTCCGCGTTCGTCACTTCTAAGCGGCGCATGCAAGCCGACCTCATACGTCATCCGCCAATTTTATTATGTTTTTATGGGCTGCTTCCGTTTACAACAGTGAGCGCAAGCTAGATTAAAGTGATTATTACGTTTTGA
>NW_015642813.1:229400-252680 GCF_001515625.1 Sinocyclocheilus rhinocerous
GAATCAAGCATAAAGCTTGAGATATTATTTTAACCTGGTGAAATGTAAATGACACCGTGCACGAAACTATATTAGTTTCTTTTTTCTTTTTTAAATCCATCTAACTGGACCATAGAACGGGACTCTCAAAGCCGAATAGGTTTTAATTTTCATTTTTGGGTGAACTAACCCTTTAATAAAAACGAAATAAATAAATAAAATTAAAATAAATAATAATAGTAATTATTATTATTTATTAATTATTATTGTTACTATTGTTATTATTTTTTTACTGAATCACATTTTAAATGTATCATTATAGTAAGTGTTCAATATATTATAAAACGGATAGTTCCGGTTCTTGATTCTGATTGGTTGAGCCCTTGGGGCTTATTGCTTTAATTTCAGCTGCTGGTTTTTGTAATAGTAAATATTTGTAAGTGCTTAGGTGGTCTTGTAACAGTGATGTTACAGTCTGTTTTTTTTCCTCACCATTGTCAGGTCTCCATATTTAGCTCTGAGCGTCTGCTGACATACAGAAAACACACACTATTGGTTGCTAGCAGCAGCACACAGGTGTTGTTGAGGTTACTACACCTTGCTTCCTTTCCTAGGCTCTCTCTTTCGGTTGCTCAACAGATGCACACACACACACGCGCACACACTCACACATTCACACGCTTTCACATTCACAGCAATGCATGCACACACACGCTCATCTCATAACGCCGAGCCGGATAGAGGTGTCTTACAGGTAAATAGATGCATGTTGCTTGCTTGCATATCTGGCGTGTGAAAATGATGCATGTTGTGCTTGCATTTGACGTTGTGTTTTTATCAAGCGCCGTGAGACTGTTTGTTTTGTTCCTGTTTTTTTTCTCTGTGCTCGTAATTGCTTTGTGTGGCACGTAGGTATCTTTCTGTTCTCCAGGAAAGAGAGACTGGTCGTCCTTCTGTTGTTGCAAGGATGTGCGTCTCTTCATCCTCTTAGCAACAGGTGATCTCTCACTGAGAGGCTGTTGCTAAGGGCCGTCGGATGAAGGGAAACTCCCCGTGATTATCCCGCCTTTCCCACGGGGCTCCGCTTGGCCTTCCGCCCACTCAATCAACTGCTGCGTCTGATTGGCTACGAGCGCCGCCAGTTAGGAGCCAATCCAATCGTTTGCTTCAAGCCGAGGAGGTATAAAATGTCTCTCAGATGGTGTCATTGTTTGTGGTCTGAACCAGGAAACCGTTTCCCCCAGTGTTTCCATCGATGCAGAACATCGAGCTGCTCGGCGTGGTTTCCAAAATTGATATTCTGCCTCCGCCGCGCTCTGTTCGCGTGGCCAATTGAACAAAATTAACCGTGCATAACGCCTGTCTGTCTGCAAAAGCTAACAGTGTGTTTCTGCCTGCTGTCGCTGAGGTGTGGTAACGAGGTTTCTGTGGTTCTGGTCACCTGTCAGTTTGTCTCGCTGTCAAACCCTCGGCGGTGGTTGTAGCTGTAAACGAGTCAACAGCCAGGCTTCTGTCACGATGAAGAGAGCCAACCTGGTGGAGAGGCTAGTCTGCTCTTCACCCTGACAGGAGGATAACAAGAAATCCACAGGGATGCTGTTACCAGGAGATGTCAGGCAGAAAAACTCTGCGTTTCACATCTGGTTTTTGTTCGTTTGATAAATGCACATTTAAAGCGAGCCAAGTAGGGATGGATCGGGAAGGACTAGTCAATTTGTGAGTTCAACTGTTGTGTTTATGTAGGTTGTCTCTTATTTTTAGATTTTGAAAAAGGGGGATAAATTGAGAGTTCTAATCATTTCGAGTTCACTCTGTGGCCATATTTGTCTTTTCACAGACATATTTCCACAGCTATTAACATTGTAAATCTAGCAAAGTTTTTTTTGTATACTAATTTTTTTGGTACACACTTTTATAACACTATACTTACCTTGGCATTAAATTACAGAAAATTGCTCATGTGTAAGCGTTTCTCATACAACGGCTGAAGAAGTGAAGGCAAATTTGATATATTTCTCTGTTCTGACCCGCATTCTATTGCATTTCTGACTAGCTGTTTTTAAACTCATCCAACATTAACAAAAAATTGACTTGACCCTAAATCAGTGAAATTTCAATCATGACAGTTGACCCAAAATGTTTACTCTCTCTCTCTCATGCAGATGACTATTTCATTTGTGGAGCACAAAAGAAGATATTTAGAAAACAAATTCATGTTTTGTTTTTGTCCATTTGATAAGTCAGTGGAACCGTTGAAACATTCTTCAAAATATCATCTTTTGTGTTATGCATAAGATATACAGTGAATAAAGGATGAAAGAATTCTCTTTTTTGGGTGAATTAACCTTTTAAGAATAGTCACTCCAAATATATGTAGATTTGCTCATCTCTAGAGCCACGTCCCTCAAAGAAACCACAGCTTTGTAAAACACTATGAAAATGCTTTGAAATGTTCGATAATTTTAAATGTCTTCTTGGTGTTAACAACTGGAAAGCAAAGTGAATTTTGGCACTATAAGCAAGGCAGGCAGGCGTATGTTGGCAGATGATCC
Organism: Sinocyclocheilus rhinocerous; assembly: GCF_001515625.1. Classification (NCBI taxonomy): domain Eukaryota; kingdom Metazoa; phylum Chordata; class Actinopteri; order Cypriniformes; family Cyprinidae; genus Sinocyclocheilus; species Sinocyclocheilus rhinocerous. The sequence goes on from NW_015642813.1 coordinate 231,932, forward strand.
TGAGATGCTCTCTGGCTTTAATGAGACATATGTCTGTTTTGAATCTCCTCTGAATGTGGGTTATGAAGGAGGGAGATGTTAGCAGAGAGACTCGGCTCTGTGTACTGATGGCACTGTTGATGCGGTGGCTGTCGTTTGTTGTTTTTTCCCCTCTTTGCTCTTTTTCACACACTTTTTTTCCCCTCGTGGTTCAAGGCATTTTTCTTGCTTTCATTGTTTGAAGATGCTGTTTTGGTTCACAAATGTTTCCTTTGCTGTCGATTTAGTTTTCCTTCATGGTTTCTCTGTGTTTTTGAGCCTTTTATTGTATGAAGTAACAGTCAGAAGAATCTAATTTTTTTTTAATTGAATGGTTTATTAAACCTTATTGAAATATTTAACAAATCTGAAGAAAGTTTGCATATGTGTTTTTGTTGAGTATCATATTTGACACATTAGGCTTTTATGCCTCATATGATATAGTGACAATATGGAGGAAAAAACAGGTCAGTTTTATTCAGAGGCCCAAACTGAGCAAAAATATGCAATTTGGTGCAGATGCTGATATTTATATGACCAAAAAGTGATGAAATTATGATGCTTGTAATGTCAAACAAAGAGATCTTTATAACAGTATAGCAGATACTAACATAAAATTATATAAATATCAGTCGTCACTCTATATCTCCCAATAATGTCTTAATAAGATGATATTTAAATGCTTAGTTTTATGATCAAAGCTCTGTAGTTTCAAAACATAAGGCAGGGCAATAATGATTGAGAGATTAACAAATAAACATTACTCAAAAGATGAGATTTTAAATATTTTCGAGGCTTGGGAAGATAATTTCTCCACTGAGGAACAGTGAAAGTAAAGGTTCTGGAAATAAATGTAATCATATCTATTTGAACATGATCTTTCTAAAAAAAAAAATTATGTGTGGATAATCAAGTAGACCTAAGTTGCTTCAGTCCAGTAATTGTTCATCTTGAAACATGACAAACAATAAAAAAAGTTATTCATAAGTTTACTTTATTTAAATCAGTAAAGATTCAATTGAACACTCCTTGGAAGCCGAAGACCGGATGATCGTACAGTAGTGCTGGGCGGTATGACCAAAAATTTATATCACGGTATTTTTCAAAATTATACCGATTTCACGGAACATGACGGTATTTTTTTTTCCATGCATGACCGGGTGTTAACCATATTTTCTACTGATTGAGAGAGGAAATACTGCAGTATATTGACTTAGAATGCCCTATTTTACTGTCACGATGAGTGAATATTGTCAAAAAATACCACACTAAATAGTGACTAAACACGACCCCTTTTAATACATGTTAACCAGGAGTCACTCTCATTTATAATCACGGCATCGTCTGATAAAATCAACATGCATCTACACTAAAGAGCGGCGGCTATGCGGTTGTTTTGGCTATATTACTTTTTTGTCTCATGCAGCGCACTGCCTGCGTCTGAGTAACAAACTAAAAAAAACAACAAACAAAAAAGTGCATGTGATATTAACAGACGAACTACGCACATATTTATAATTCCAAACAATCAGTAAGCAACAGGTGCTAGGAAACGCTGTTTTGTACTCATTTATTGACGAGCTGGCTGCGGTGCGGCCAACTGAATGCGCTGCTTCTCTGCCGCTCACAAAGTTTTTTTTGTATACTAATTTTTTTGGTACACACTTCTATAACACTATACTTACCTTGGCATTAAATTACAGAAAATTGCTCATGTGTAAGCGTTTCTCATACAACGGCTGAAGAAGTGATGGCAAATTTGATATATTTCTCTGTTCTGACCAATCTAATCAATCTATTTTTTTCCTCTGATTTGGAAAGTCATAGAAGAACTTTTGTGGATTTTTCCTTCTGCTCTTGAAACAAATAAGAACATAAAAATATATTTGTCGATGTCCCTGTTCATCGCCATAGAAGTTTACTCAACTATGATGACTTCTGCTTCTTAGAACCCAATCAAAAACTGATTGTTAACTAAACTCCTATTCAAGTTACATGTTTTAAATCAGCAATAAAAACTGACATGAACGTTTCAGATAGTGTTAAAAAAACATTTAAGTTAATTCCAGCCAATCAGTCCCATAATCTTAGAACTGTTTTTATGGGAATCGGAGGAGCTGCTGTGATGTGACAACTTTACCAATTGGTGATTGGCTCTTTTATTTAAAAAGGCGGGGCTTGTTCCACCAAGCTATGCATTGCATATTCTCCCATTTATAGTACTATGAGTGAACCATCTACTCTATACGAAAAGTCTTTGTCTGTGCTTTAACATGCCACCTCTAACTGTTGGGCACTGAATAGTTAGCTCTCTAAACGCGTTTTAAAAGCACAACCCGGAGACCCCCCGGTGCTTGGAAACGCTGTTTTGTACTCATTTATTGACGAGTCGGCTGCGGTGCGGCCAACTGAATGAGCTGCTTCTCTGCCGCTCAGTGCACAGAACAGACGCCGAGAGAGGCGACACTTCTCCGGGAGAGTCAGACCTCGCGCTCGCGGGACAGCACTGGTGAAATCTTCCAACTGAGCCATAGCTAAGGTTTATCCAAAAAAAGTCGCTAGGTTTGTCAGTATGAATATTCTATGGGAAAAAGCAGCTAAATGGGTCTGAAAGTTGCTAAATCTAGTGCTGAAGTCGCACTTGTGAGACGCGGGAGCTGATGGCAGGGGGCAGTGGATATTTGTGGCGGTCAATGTGGATATTGTGGATGAGTTCTTCTGTGTCATCACGTTCTATTAGTTCTACAGCTTCAGTTTCGGAACTTTCACGTTTAGTAACACATACAGCTGTTCCCTCACCACAGTGCAACAGTGAAAAGGGACCCCTTTCAAACAGTGTCACGTTCCGAACGTTGTTTAAGCGACATACACCAGTATTGCGGTATTTTAAAAATTCATATCATAACAAAAATAAACACCGGTATTCGGTATGAACCGGTATACCGCCCAGCACTATCGTACAGTTATGCTTTTATTGACTGATTAGATTTATGCTTGTTCTTACTGACAGTTAAAGTCTCTATGATGTTTGCGAGATGCTCTTCTCGGACGCTTGCACATGCATGACATGGTGGCATAAAAGTGATTTCCGTCCCGCTGCCCTCGGCGGTCCGGCCAGTGGTTGACATCTCTGTACGTACCAATTTAGTGCCTCTAATGTGGTCAGCAGAGCAGGTTCCAGAGGCCACTCGAACTCAAATTACAGACAGTTTTGGGTTTCCATGAATCAGATTTTTAGTCACCCCTGCTCTCTAATTATAGGCCAGTGCAGTTAGAGCCCCATTTGTTTTATGACCTTCGCGATATTACCGGATTCAGCATATGCGAGCCTGTTTAAGTGCTTGCATGCTGGAACAGAGGAATTATTGTGGCAAAAGTGCTTTCCGTTTGGGGAAAGCTGCTTGGCAAACTGAATAAAATAGTGACATTACCTTGCAAAGTGTGCAAGTGTCTAATTATGCCAATTATTTGGCTTTTTAATCCACTTTGACTTCGGCCAACCTTGTCCGAGTGAATCTGACACGTTTAAAGAAAACAGGCCTCAGAGTATCAACATCGCATGAGCGCCGTGTTTTGTCTGGCAGTGCGAAAGTGTTTTGGTTTAAGCGCTGCTCTCTTTCTGCGTTTGTTTTCCAGCCATTGATTGGCTAGCAGACTTTGTTTTCTCATGCGGTGGAATGCAACGATTCTTTCATTCAGGATGTGAGGCTGACAAGAGGATGTTTAAAGTCTCCTAGCACCTCTTTCTTTCTCAACTGACTTGCGTTTTTTCCTCTTTCGTCCTCCAGATCTGAACTCGAAGTGGTCTGTTGTTTACACAGCTCGGATTAGCGGCGTTAACCTGAAAGGCCTTTTAGAGTGAAGTACATCTAAACATAACGTGACATTTGTTAAACTATGTCGACGTGCTGAAAGGTGTTGATTGATGATTGTTTTAAAGAATCATGGTGTGTTGCCTTACTTTTGGCCTATTTAATGTTGCTGTGAAATTCTTGCAAACTATTTTTTGCTTTGAAATTTTGCTTTTGTGGCGTTCCTTTAGCTACAACAGAAGGAACTTCCATTAAAAAGCAAAAAAGTGATAAAAGTAGAGACATATCGGTACATATCGGTTATAAGCCGATATTATGGAAATTTTTTAATCCATTTCAGGTGATTTAGATAAATTTATAGCAGCATCTAATGATCACTTAATGTTAGTATTCAAATACACTAATATTTTAATTATACTAAATTAAATTCTTAGCAAATCTCCGAATGTACATCCTTTTCTGATATACTGTACATGATAATGTTGTCATACTTAAATTCATGTGTAGCATTTAAAATGTTTTTACTGTTTTTAAACAAATATTTATTTATATTTGATATTATATATCAATATATTTTATATAAATTGTATTAAGAAATACTTAATTTTAATTTAAATAATTTAATTTTAATGACTTACAACTTCGATATTTTGCACTCTTAAAAGCATGTGGCATATACAGCTTTGAATTTTAGTGTTTACTCTCTTGAATTTTTTTAGACAATTATTTTATTATAAAAAAAAAATTGTTTAAATAATATTTAGACAAAATATCATAGAATTTTAATCAGTTTTAATATTAGCCTTATCATACCGACAAATAATTTAATATTGTGTACTCCTAAATAAAAGCTTGTAGCGTTTAAAATAATTGATTGTCAGTTTTATTTTTGCAGATATTTTTATAAACAGTATTTAAATATATATATTTAGACAAAATATCATAGAATTGTAATGTTTTAATTTGATTGTATCAGCAATAATTTTAATATTGTGCACTCCTAAATAAAAGCTTGTAGCACTTAAAATGATTCAATTTACGGTTTTATTTTTTCATATACAATTATTTATTTGTTAATTTATGCTTAAATATTTTTTTAACTAATCTAATAGAATTTCAATATCGTGGACTTCTAAATAAAATGTTTTATACGGCTAAGTTTAAAGTTGCATTTGCTATTTCCTCATTGCTCTCAAATGTCAGTGCTATTTGTGTTCTTATCGCAAGAGAGGAATATCCCGTGTTTTCAACCACAAAGCGCGTCTCAAAGGTGCAGCAGCTTGTCTTGGCAGGCGCTCTTGGGTTTTTTCCCTGCTAACGTTTTGAAGTCATCGCGCACACCCACCTCTGCGGTCATTCTGTTGTGGCTAGACGTTACTTTGCTCTCTGAGCACGAGGCATCTGGTATTTCCATCGGCGTGTTGCTCACGGTTGTGCAGTTCAAGTTAATGTGTGACACTCGTTTGACAGATGTGATTTTCCTCAGCTGGGGGCCGAGCCGCATTTCGCTTCCCCAAGACGTCAGATCACCCAAGTATCTGAATTTCTAGTACCACTGGGGGACATTCTTTTCCTCCAGTCTTTCTTCCCAGACTTCTTAGTTTCGTCGTCCTCCTCAAAGGGTTTGGCGAGATCATTTGCTCTGCTGAAAGCGTTTTCTACACTGGTTTCCTGAAGCTTTCCAGAGCCGAACGGGATCCCCCTAGTCCTTTTCCATTGGTAAAGAAAGGGTTCCCGAGTCCTTTTACAAGCGTCCTATCGGGTGTCACTCTCGCTTGGGTCACCCATCGACTCTGAAGAAGCAGATCATGTTTCTTTCCTGTAGAGGTATTCATTTCACGCAATTGTACTTGATAAGTAAAGCCTGTCGTCAGCCCAGATTATGATGTAGTTTCGGGGTGATGTAAATGATAGTTTCGGAAAAAAAGTGCAGGATTTATTTTTTGGTTTGGTGTGTCATTTGTTTGAAAAACTCAATCTTGTGTTAACCGCAGGATCTGTGTTAAAAGCAGGGCTAGTGTACGCCAAACTTGGAGGGAAACTCAAAGAAAACGAGCTCAGAACCGCTAATGGTGTGCTTCAGACCGCGAATGAGAAAGCGAGCCAGGAAGCGAACGTTGTTTTTGTTGAACCTCGCCGTCTCTCCCTCTGAGGTTCCATATTAATTTAGCTCTTGTTTCCAGAGCGTTTTTTCCCTCAAGTCGTTCCACCTCACGCTGAGCGACTCGAGAGGCTGTTTGGGTTTAGCGGCTGGTGCGTATGGTTAGCGTTTGGTGGTCTTTCTGTGGAGATAACACATTCTGGATTATGGTTTGGGAATGTAAGACTCTGTTGACACAATCATATATTGATGTATATTTTTTCTCAATATTGCAAACATTTTTTATTTATTGATGCTTTCATTACATGTCCTGCAGGCCGTATTAAGCTGAAAGCATAAATCAGCATTCCTCGTTTGCTGTGAACTAGTGAAGAGAAGTTAACCATGAAAGATATATTGAAACTATTGTTGTATTTTCTGTCTTTCTCACATGTTTGGCACAGTTAAATTCAAATTAAAATATTTAACAATACACCAATATTAAAATTCTGATCCAGTAAATATTTTATAGTATAATTATTCAAATTTAAATTCTACATAAAATATTTGTATTTAATAATTTATTGTATGTATATATATATATATATATATATTAGAATAATTTAATAAATAATTTTGAATACTTTTTAACCTGTGTCAAGTGATATTCAATATTTAATGATGCATGATCATTCACCCCAGTTTTACGTTTAAAATAATTTTTCCATTACCTAATGCTATTCAAAAATAAAATATGTAGCTAATCTCAAAATTATCCATTTCTCCTAAATTGTACATTATAATATTGTGATGTGATTTACGTTTTTACCAATTTTGCTTTTATTCAATTAATTAAAATATAAAATGTAATTAAATAATTAAAATTAATATTAATATAAAATTAATATTATATTCAATAAATTCTGGCCTGTGCATTAAGCCAGTAACCAATGAATGATGGCATTAGATGATGCTAAAGTAATCTAAAAATGTTTTAAAGTAATATGATAAAAATTCTAATATAGAAATATACAAAATTTGAATTCTAATATAATGTAATATAATACTTTATTAAATTAATTAAAATATTAAATTAAGTTAAATATTTAAAATATATTAATTAATATTATATTCAATAAATTCTGGCCTGTACATTAAACTATTAACCAATAAATGATGGCAGTAGATGGTGCTAAAGTAATCTAAAAATGTTCTAATATAATATAATAAAAATTTGAATGAATAAATATATAAAATTCCAATATATAATATAATATTATATCATTATTGAATATCCAAAATTGACCATTTAAAATAAATAAAACTAATATCGGCCGATAACAGATATCGTACCGATATATCATACATCTCTAATGATATTGTGATACATTGCGATGTATTCAGTCATAAAATGTGAAGTGTATTGTACTGTGATGTAGTTGGTAAGCACTCCATCATTATGCCTTAAGCATTTTGTGCCATTTGATTTCATTTAAACAGGTCTTTGTTGTTGTTTGCAGTTCCACACTGGTTTTACTGGCAAGTGGCTCTCATTGAGCTCTTTAACACTCATCAGTCTTTTCTCTCTAGTGTCAGTGGGTTTAACATGACCTTTTAGTAGTCCTCAGGTATAGATGTTTGTGGTGTATGTGTAAACAGCACTTACAGTAGCGTAGCAGAGGACAGGTGTTCAAATGTGACACCCTCAGTCTAATCCTCCAGTAATCCCGGCTGGAGCCATGTGTTCGCTTTCTTGCTGCCGACACTCTAAAGTACAGCCAATGGACGCCATCCAACTGAAGAGAAGGAGCTGAAGCAGAGCTCGCAGTCGCCCTTCCTTCATAAAGAAAAACACTGGTCGTCCAATGAAATTGTCTCAATTCAGCGAAACGTTTCTCCTTTCATGTCAGACGCATCGGGTTTAACTGAGAACTGGAATTAGAGTGCGTGACTCCGCAGTTCCCTCGCAAACACTGTGGTCTTGTGAATTTTTAGTAACAAGAATGTAAATTCAAGAGCGCTCGCTGGGGAAGGGAGGGAACGCTGAACAAGGCCGGCAGTGATTCCTCAAACACCATTTTTGAGTTTATTCAGCTAGTTGTTTTTGTTCAGTTACAGAAATACACAAAAAAGGTTTTTTTTTAAACACAAAAAAGGTTCAATATTTCTTTTAATAAAAGTGTATTCCAAATTAGTGCTGTTAAAATTAGCATGTTGACGCAGTCGTAGGGCTGCACGATAAATTGAAATGGAATCGAGATCGCGATTCGACAGAAGCTGCGATTGTCATGCGTATCTTTCAGTGAAGCACGGTTCTGTGATCAGCAGTAAATCTCCATCCAAAGGCCAGAGGGCGCTCTCGCGCTGAAACTCCATATACGCCTCGCAGAAGAAACCCAGAAAATGCCTATCGCTGCAGCTGAATAAACAGAAGATTCAACGCTTTCATTGATTCAACGTGACTAATAAACACACGACTGCGGCAATATACGGTTTATCTGAGTTCTTATTATTATAATTTTCATTAAAATAAAGTATATTTATAATGTAATGCCTTTATCACTGCTTAGATACTATGAAATATGTTGCGTGCCTTATTCTGTGTAAGAAGCCACGTCATCTCAGAGAAGGATTTATTTCAAACACTCGACTGACGTTATGAAGTGAGTTTGGAGTAAAAATATGTTGGTAGTAAAAATAAATGTCGTATTTTCACATGCTTTCAGATGGAGCAGCATTTACTTCACAGAGCCGTAGTTCACTGAGAAGCTATGCAAACAGCTGTCATTATCACGAACGATTTCTTCGATTTCATAATCGCGCAATAAAATCGTCTGCGATTTTATTTGCGTAACTTGTCAGTGAACTACGGCTATGTGTAGTAAACTCTGCTTCGATTCGATTAATCATGCAGCCCTACGCAGGCGATTAATTTGCCAAGTTTTATGACTTTAAAAATATTTCATGCAGTTAACGCAGGGGCGGAGCTACAGTTGGCCACCCCACTCACAACTGCAGCTTCTGTCTGTTTTCCTGTCAATTGCGTTTATTTAGACACAGAACGTCTTTACGGGCACATCAAACAGGAGACTTTTCAGATGCACGCTCCACTTCGCCTCAGCGACAGGCGCGAGTCAAACGAGCACGGAAACGGTACAGGTGACGAGGAGCTTCGGTAGAACAACAGTGAACTGCGGTCAGATGAGATGTTTGTCAGGCCATACTTCAGTAAAAACGAATTTTCCTGTCCTGTCAGCTGTTATACTGTGCACAAATACAGTTGCGCTTGCTTATTTCATGTTAAAGTGCAAATGAAACTACGAGCATGCATGTCAGATCCATGTTGTGCTCAGCAGCAGCTCTTAAAGTAACAGCAGCCAAATAACCTAATAACCCAGCAGCTGTGATGTCTTAATCAAAGATCAAAAGAAAACAGGGGAAATCAATAACTTTTTTTAGCTTTAAGGAATCATCTACATTTAATTTAGAACTTAGTGTTTGTTAATTTTTTTCATTTTCTGTTTATTTCCTACTTGCTGAAGGGCACAGGTAAATATGACATGACATTATAATAGGTTTATGGTCAAATTGTTTTAAGTTCACTTAAATTAGAAGTTGTTACTTTTTAAAGTCTAATAAATGTTCAAATTTATAGCTCTCAATTATACTATAACGTTAGTATAGTCAACATTACATATAGTCAATAGTTAAATATTAGGGGAAAAAGAACAATTTCCTAAAGACATCAGTAGTGTTGGTATCAGTGATACTCACCTTCAGTCATAAAAAAGATGGCATTAAACAAATATTAAAAATATACTGTCTTTGTCGTTTCTACATTTAATTTGAAGATTGAATGTGAAATTATTGCAATATAAAAGTATATTTAAAAACTTTAATGTTAGTTGGGATTAATCGTGCTTAATCGTGATCAATTTAAAAAATGTGATTCTTTTTTTTTTATCGATTCACAGCACTATTACAAATACATTTGTATTTAATTATTTTTTTTTAGTTTAATTGAATTTGTATTAATTTTGTGCAATGTGTTTTGGAGGAATCTTAAACCTATTGAGACTCTTAAAAATAAAGGTCCTTTATTGGCATCAATGGTTCCTAAAAGAACCTTTTTTTTTTTTTTTTGACGTGTGAAGACCTTTTTAATAATCTAAAGAACCCTTTTCCCAATATAAATAACCTTTTGTGCATTGAAAGGTTCCATGGATGTTAAAGGTTCTCCATAGATTCAATGTTCTTATGTTCTTATTGTTCATTATAGAGAACATTATATATAAGAACATTATAGAGACAATGTTCTTGTTATTCCCTCTGTTATTTTGCACATTTCTCTGATATTTTGCACATTCCTACCTCCGGATGCCATTTGCACTGTTATGGTCGTTGGCCATATATAAACATATGCTATTTACGCACCTCACTGTATAATGCACCTTCTGTTTATACTTCCTTTGCACACTATGTTGTATGTACTGTCATTTGCATTGAGCTGGTCTCTGCCCTTCTACCTCATAACTTGCACTATATGTCATAAAGCTTCATGTACAGATGCATCTCAATAAATTAGAATGTCGTGGAAAAGTTCATTTATTTCAGTAATTCAACTCAAATTGTGAAACTCGTGTATTAAATAAATTCAATGCAGACAGACTGAAGTAGTTTAAGTCTTTGGTTCTTTTAATTGTGATGATTTTGGCTCACATTTAACAAAAACCCACCAATTCACTATCTCAACAAATTAGAATATGGTGACATGTCAATCAGCTAATCAACTCAAAACACCTGCAAGGGTTTCCTGAGCCTTCAAAATGGTCTCTTAGTTTGGTTCACTAGGCTACACAATCATGGGGAAGGCTGCTGATCTGACAGTTGTCCAGAAGACAATCGTTGACACCCTTCACAAGGAGGGTAAGCCACAAAGATTCATTGCCAAAGAAGCTGGCTGTTCACAGAGTGCTGTATCCAAGCATGTTAACAGAAAGTTGAGTGGAAGGAAAAAGTGTGGAAGAAAAAGATGCACAACCAACCGAGAGAACCGCAGCCTTATGAGGATTGTCAAGCAAAATCGATTCAAGAATTTGAGTGAACTTCACAAGGAATGGACTGAGGCTGGGGTCAAGGCATCAAGAGCCACCACACACAGACGTGTCAAGGAATTTGGCTACAGTTGTCGTATTCCTCTTGTTATGCCACTCCTGAACCACAGACAACGTCAGAGGCGTCTTACCTGGGCTAAGGAGAAGAAGAACTGGACTGTTGCCCAGTGGTCCAAAGTCCTCTTTTCAGTTGAGAGCAAGTTTTGTATTTCATTTGGAAACCAAGGTCCTAGAGTCTGGAGGAAGGGTGGAGAAGCTCATAGCCCAAGTTGCTTGAAGTCCAGTGTTAAGTTTCCACAGTCTGTGAGGATTTGGGGTGCAATGTCATCTACTGGTGTTGGTCCATTGTGTTTTTTGAAAACCAACGTCACTGCACCCGTTTACCGTTTTAGTGTCAAGAGGAAAATGACAAACAAGAGACCAAAAAATGCAGATGAGCTGAAGGCCACTGTCAAAGAAACCTGGGCTTCCATACCACCTCAGCAGTGCCACAAACTGATCACCTCCATGCCACGCCGAATTGAGGCAGTAATTAAAGCAAAAGGAGCCCCTACCAAGTATTGAGTACATGTACAGTAAATGAACATACTTTCCAGAAGGCCAACAATTCACTAAAAATGTTTTTTTTTATTGGTCTTATGAAGTATTCTAATTTGTTGAGATAGTGAATTGGTGGGTTTTTGTTAAATGTGAGCCAAAATCATCACAATTAAAAGAACCAAAGACTTAAACTACTTCAGTCTGTGTGCACTGAATTTATTTAATACACGAGTTTCACAATTTGAGTTGAATTACTGAAATAAATGAACTTTTCCACGACATTCTAATTTATTGAGATGCACCTGTATATACACATATTCTAATGTATAATATTTGCACTTCTGGTTAGATGCTAACTGCAATTTCATTGGCTCTGTACTTGTACTCTGCACAGTGACAATAAAGTTTAATCTAATCTAATTCCAAAACCTTTATATTTAAACGTTTAAAGTAGAAAAAGGTTATTTAAATTATTCAAATGTTTTTTTTTTAATTGGTTCTTTTAACAGCTGTTCACTGAAAGGTTGTTTGAGGAACCAAAATGGTTCTTCTGTTGCATCACTGTGAAAACACCCTTTTGAAATCTTTATTTTTTATTTTTTTTAGAATGTAGAAGCAAGTAAAGATTTCTTTCATTTTTTTTTGACATTTTTCATTCACATTTATGCATTTGGCTGGCACTTTTATCCAAAGCAACTTGCATTTGCATTATCAGTTCATGCGCTCCCTGGGAATTGAATGCATGACCTTGGCATTGCAAACGCCAGCTGCTTTATCAATTACAGGCCTCTTCTGCTGCTTGGCTTTGGTGAACAAGCAGTGAGTCACAATAGGAACAAATGTTTATGCTTCTTCAGTCGTCTCTCACTAACAACCAGCCACATCTTGCCTTTCCGTTTTCTATTTTTCTTTCACTTTGTACAGATTTTATATTTTGTTGTGGTACAGAATACAGTGTTTACATCTGAAGACAATATGAAATCAAAACCAAACTTAGTTTTTAATACACTTTCTTGGTCTAAATGTTGCTATTAAATGTTTGTTTTTTGAAAGGAATAAACAATGCAACATGCAATGTTTGCTATTAATATTAAATTACACTGAATAAAATTTGGTCTAGAATTAGCTTTGAAACGGTTTTCTAGTAATTGTGTTAAATCATTACAAAGAAGCATCAAGTAACAAATTGAATTCGAGAGGAAATGTAAAAAGGCTGAAATAGCTCTCCAATAATCAGTTTTATTTACAACTTTTTCCAGTGTACTCCTTATTTGCATGAAATCGAAAAGCCAAATTTGGATTTAGTGTACAGACATTAATTTGCATTGACGTTCTCAAACTTGAGTTGAATTCAGCCGTTCTCATTAAATAGTCTGATTCTGCTGCATGATTGTTCTATAAAGCAGTTGTTTGGTCAGTATGTCTGCCAAACCCATTTATCCCAAACACATTCAAGAGCATAAGGATGCATGTCAACAGAGAAATGGACTAATTACTTTGCAGTAGTTTAAAGTTAATTTTAAATGAAATTGGCACATGTATCTCTGGCTTTAATTATTTTTCACCCACCACAAAGCTTTAATTCAATTCAACAAAAACCCATAATTAGATTATCAAATGGGCTAATGCGTGGAGTGCTGAGTTTGCAGGAGTGTTTGTGAAACCGAATGGTCGAGGAGGAACAGCTGCGGCAGCTTATGATGAACCTTAATCATTAAGCATCGTTGGCCATGAGTAATAATCACAGAGAGCGCTAATGGTTCTTGGCACTAAGGTTAAATAATCCCAGGCTCTGTTCTGTGTTCACATACTTCACCCTCGCCAGTCTGATAATTGCTGTAATTGAACGTAGAGGTTTGACGTTGAGCCTAATGTCAGCTTATGCTTTCATAGCTGTCTGTTTACAGTCACTGTAATTGCATTACTTATCCTCGCTTTATTCCTTTTACCTTACTTGAAATTAATGTTAATTATGATGAGCTTTAATAACGAAAAACTCATTCACATCTAACCGTGCATTAAAGTTTTTCTTTCATAAGCCTTCGAACTTGTTTATTCTGGTATTACTTTATAAATAACTTAAATCAAATGTAGGTAATGCAGATCAGTAGTCTTATCATTTGAAATCATCCTACAGCTGCGATTCCTCTTGCACTTTTAACATACAGTGTTTCGATGTGGTCCAGTTCTGATTTTATCGTCACTCGCTAACTGAATCCTTTCTGAAATCTCCCGCAGATGGAGTCTCCGGTCTCCACGCCGCCACCGCTCCACCTCCTCGCTCCTGTCGGCAACAGCGACATCTCCTCCTCGTGTGAGCAGATCATGGTCCGCACGCGCTCCGTGGCCGTCAACACCTCTGACGTGGCTCTGGCCACCGAGCCCGAGTGTCTGGGGCCCTGCGAACCTGGCACCAGCGTCAACCTGGAGGGCATCGTCTGGCAGGAGACTGAGGACGGTAAGGACTGGAGCCAGATGGATGCTACATGCTGTCGGTTAAACATTTAATCACTGTTATATTTAATGTTAAACTCATGTCCGTTGAAATGAAGACTAGGGCTGCTCGATTTGGGGGGAAATCGAATTGCAATTTTTCTGCAGTTCGTGATTTACAGTGCTTCGGGTTTGCTACGCTTCTTTGTGGGGATGCACTCTTTGGCAACAAAAACTATTTTGATTATAGAAATCTGCTGGGAGCCCTCAGAGTTTCTCTCTTGTTAATAACAGCTAGTTTATAAGTGCTTCTCATTACAATTTTGAAAAGACAGTTGGGGCATGTTGCATTTTCAAATACACATTATAAGTGTCCCAAAGAGATGCGAAACTGAGCCACTCTTGAGATGCTGAAAACAGTGGATCATGAGCTGCTCAAATGTAAATGAGCACAGAGCAGCGCTTATTATCATTAACTAAAACTAAAACCATGAAAAAAACATTTTCATTATTTAAAATAAAATAACTGTTAAGTAAAATTTAATATAAAATATAAAAAAATCTTAAGTTTTTTTTATATAAGATATAATTTTTTATTTATTTCAGCTAGTTGGCAAAAAAAATCTAATGATAAAATTACAAAAAAAATTTTTTAATTAAAATAAAAAAAGCATTTTAAACATTTTTAGTATCACTGAGATTATTATAATTTATAATTTCATTATAATTTTTATTAATAGTTAGATTTTTTTATAATAATATTTTCTGCGTTCATTTTAATTGAGAAGTTTTAGCGATTTTGTTGTTTTTGTCAGATTTATTAGTTTTTGGTTTTTGTCTATATAGTTTTAATTAATTTTTATTTAAGTTTTAGTATGTCAAGGTAAACTAAATAATGACACAAGTTTTGTTTATATATATTTCATTTAATGTCAGTTAACTCATTTAATGTAAGTAACATTTTTTAATGGTTTTAGGTTTAGTTAACTATAATAACCCTGAATATAAAAATCAAATCAAAATATTAACAGACTAGTATATCTATAATACTAAAATAACACACAATCACGCTAAGCCATATCGTGGTTTTATTTTGATGACTCAAAATCCTTAAATTTTGCTTTTTTCAGCCACACTGAAAGAATTAGATCACATCCTTTCACTGAAGCTCCGCCCTCTAACAATGCTAGTTTTCTGATTGGCTGACACTCGGATTCTGTGATTTTTCATGATGCTTATTTCTGTCAGCTAGCAAGGATGTTTAATATGTGGTTTCCCAAAAAATGCTTTCAGGATATTGCGCATATATACATATAAACAATTAAGCCTGTTTTGTGCTTGTTGCCCATCTAGTGAAGTGCAGACTAGGGAGAACACACTTATATTTGCTTGTTTAGCTTCCTGGACACTAATTCCAGCTTGGCTTTGAGCTGGAGCAGGTGATTGACAGAAAAGCTGCCGCTTGCCTCATTACGAAATGCTTTTTCTCCAATAAAACTGATGTTTTTCATCCAGGACCGGTGTCAAACTGTTTAGATCTGCATGTCAGGACTGCATTGCTGTAGCCATTAGCCATTTGTGTGTGTTTGTGCTATAAACAAACAAAATCCAGACATCGCAGTTTGTTTTCTCCACCTGATGAAGCTTAACCTCTCGGTTTTTCTTCCTAAGTCCTCTGAAGTTTGTGTTATTAGCTGTCTGTCAGACACTCCCTTCGGGCGAGTTCTATTTTTTTGTATAGACTAGCAGGCATTTATAGGCAAATTAACCTGACAATAGAGGTTCCGTTTTAGCAGGCTAATGGTACTGTATGTTGTAACACGAGCAAGTCTTGCTCGGCTATTTGGCTGATGTCTGTTATTTGAACACCCAGCCATGTTTCCTCTTTGTTGCGATAACGCAGAATCACTGCAACTGACAATTTCAGGCAAGGTCAAAAGGCGCCACGCAGCTCGTACTTTCACCTTCGCCCACTCGTTCCATTAGCTCCGCTAACGCACAGAAATTGTGCTAGTTCACACCACATCAAATGCTTCCTGTCTTCCCCCGGTCTCTTCATATCTCCATCCGTCTCACTTTACCTCCAGTCCTGATGATTCAGTGCTGAGGTCTCGTGGCACAGCGGTCTCCATTTGACAAATGCAAAGAAAACAAGCCAGAGAAAAGTCTGAAAGCACCTCCAGAGAGGGTCACGGAATGAGCAATAACAGCCAGACCAGCATGCCTTGCAGTTGGAGGCTGACGAGCTGTTAGAGACGTCTCTGTTTGGATGCCCGGAGGCTTTCTGAGCTCTTTGGAGAGTTGTGTAATGGATGGACTTCTGGGTTATTGGTCCATCTGATGTACTGTGGCTTACATAAAACTAGTGTGGTGTTTATGAAGTTCATACAAGGCAGGGTTATTATAGTTTTGAATTTTACATTAAGTTTTTTATGTGCACTTTAATTTCAAAATTTGTACTTTTGAGTTGGTTTAGTTTTCACACAAATACCATTTTAGTTGACAGTGCATTGTCTTATTTTTTTAGTGAATGAAATTAACATTAACTGAGCTTAATAAATGCTTAAGGCCATTGTTTGTTCATGTTAACTAATGTAATTAACTAATGTTAAACAAATTAACCCAAAATGTTACCATTTTCACTCCATCATTGTTAGTTTTAGCTTCGCTTTAGTGTTTTTAGTTTTCATTTAGCTTTAATCTTATTATACTTTTAGTATTTTAGGACTGCCAAAGTTAAATGCATTTCACTGAACTAATCTGGTACAATTTCTAAACTGGTATAATTTACTCTAGTGTTATTTCTATATTGGCAAATCTTTTTTTAATGCAAGTGGGTTGTGAATTTCAAGTTTTATAATGTGCATCTAAAACTTTTTTGTTTTAGTCAGTTTTACATTCATGAAAATGGTTTTGTTTAGTGTTTTTTTTTTTTCAATAATGTTATTTTTATATTTAATTTCTAATAGCTTTTTTTTTTTTTTTTTTTTTTTAATTTATTCAGCAAAGATACATTTGTGTTTTTGTTCTCCCCACCAATGCATAGATTGATTTGATGTAGGAAATTATTTAAGATGTCATTCAGCAAAGACCAGTAATGGCTTTTGTGTTGAATGTTTCACAATTAAAACTGACAGGTCTTGTAGTTGTAGGTGTTAGCAATCAGAATAAATCACCCCAGCTAATAGAAATTTACTTGCACAGCTGGCTAGTTTTTCTGCATCATTGGTGCATGAATTATTCTGCATATGTATGTGATTCTCATCCAAAACGTTGCATTCTGTTTAACTAAAGTCGTGCTCATTTGCACCTAAAGTTTAAACAACCTCTTTGCGTTGTAATTTGACTACCAAATACTGACCTTTGGGGCGGCAGTATTTAAAGGGAACCGTGCGGATCAAAGATCGCTCTCCTCCTGGGCTGTCAGCATGAGGAGATGGATGTGCCCCTGACCTGGCAACCCAGACCCTCCTCCATCAGCCTGTGACAGCTCATCAAAACCAGAGCGAGTAACGGGAGGTTCACAGAGAAGAGACAGTAGATTGGGCGAGGGAGCAAAAAGCTCCAAGAAAGTTACATTTTGCAAGAGCCGCACAGCAACATGCGTTTCTGCGCCAGGAGTCTTGTCTCTTGTTAACCCCACCTGCTGACACTCTCAAATGTCAGCCTCAAATCTTCCAGTGCTTTATGGCTCCTGGAGTTCCTTGCCAGAAAAACATCCCTGTGGTGGGCTGGCACGACACTTGCTTGGCTTTGGCAAAACTACCGGAGCGTTTGCCAGGCCAGAGTTGTTTTGATTCTTGAGTGCGGGTGGCAAACCTCTACACACGCATACCAGGTCCTTTCTGTCGTTTGTGCCAATATCTCCAAGCAAGTTTTCTCTTATTATTGGGAGTCGGCCATAACCAGTCCTGTGTTCACCATCATCAAAGCATGATGTTCTGGTGTTCAAATAAGCCTTAACCACAAACCCTTTGTCTTTCCCGGAAATAAAAGGGATTGTGAAGCAGGTCTTGAAGCAGGAAAATGGCGAAGGAGATAAGACAAGCTTTGTTCTGGATAACCGCCAGACCTTTCCAAACAATTCGAGGTTGTTTACTTTGCTGCGAGGAGGTCCTTGGAGCTGTCTGAAAGCTGTTTCTCTTGGTGGCACATTTCCACCTCTCCAACCGGCGTGTCTGTCATAAACATGGTGGCGTTGTCCAAATCCAGAGCAGAAGTCTAGTGCCATGGCTATTGTCCCCTTTTCCGAAGGAATGTAATGAAGACAGTCACTTGACATGTGGATGTCGGCTCAGACAAGCCGGTCTGGAAAACGCACAAAGGGCCCTGTTGGGCTGTCATGTTTGCCCTGGAGAGAGTGGTATTCGTTCCTTTTCTTAGTCTCTCTTGTCTCTTTCTTTTCTCTGTCAGTCAGACGGACCTCGCCAAGCCAAGCACATACAGAATGCCAGATCTAGCCTGTCTTTTTCTCTCTCAGCTTGTGGTCAAGCCTCAACTCTGCCTCGCTCTGCTTTTGGTTTTGTTCCACACTTCCCTTTTCGTCTCTTCCTTTTTTCCTCAGATCTTCCATCAAAGTCTTTCTCCTCCTCGTCTTACAGCTCTTACATTTCGCAGTGGGGATCCAGCTAGCTTTCTCGATTCCTGTCAGCGCTCGGCAGGCTGTCAATATTGGACAACAATGACCAGATGCAGCTCGTTCTCGCTCGCATTTCTCCTCTGGCTTTTTTGCAAGCTGAAAATCCGAAACCGATGAAGACATGCCAGCTAAGAACGACCCCAACAGTGTTGACGTTAGTTCCTCAGAGCTGTCTTCTGTAATGCTAAAGTGATATCGCCTGGGAAGTCTTTGTGTTTATTTTCCAGGTTTGAATGGCAAGTTTTGTTGTGTACCTTTCACTCTCTTATGATTCCATCCTCCCGCTTTACTCAAGGGTTTATAATTGCCACCTGGCAACCCTTCGTCGTCCACTGGGAAGAAGTGCTGAGGATGGATGTCTGGGGGGAAGGGAATGTTCTCACCCCTCTGCTGAGCATAAGTTACTCAGCTGTGCCAAATCACTAGTGTAGATATTAGAAAAGAAGGGCCCCTTCACGTCCCCTCCTTCCCCTTCTCTCTCCTCCCTTCTCCTCTCCCAGGAGACCTGCTCACCTCGGTCATGTGACCCAGATAATCAGTAGAGGCAGCCACCCGAGCAAGCATGTCAAAGGATCACAACCTCATAAAAAAATCAGGTCTTTGACAACCAATTCTGTTCTCAGTTGTTTTTAAGATGACTGATTGTTCCTGCACTAGTCTCGTGCAAAAACAGATGTCAAACAGGATAATTTGTGGTTGTCTTTTATTAGCATGAGCTTATTTTATATATTATATATTTCTTAAGTGGTTTGATCATCATTTCATACAAATATCGAAACTAACGCACCCTCACACACGTGTGTACATAATGTTGTAACTTTTTCTGTCCTATTGATTATTTAATCAAAAATACATAAAAATGCAGTCCATACAAGGTGTATGATGTGCTTTTTTTTTTTTTACTTTTTAAATTTTGTGTAATCTCGTGCTGTGACTCCAAAAAGGAAGAAAGAAAACAGGTTTACCTTTTAAATATATTTAAAAAACATCAAAATAATTAATAAAGATGTGTACACTCATGGCAAAAGAATTCATGTTTCATTTTACACTCGTAAAAAAATATTTTTCATTTATTGTGATTGTACCACTTGAGTCATTTAATTGAAATAACTGAATAAACTTTTCTTTATTGTGGACGCAATCTTTTGTTGTTTGTGTGTGTGTGTGTGTATGTGTATATATATATATATATATATTAGGGGTGTAACGGTACACAGATGTCATGGTTCGGTATGTACCTCGGTTCGGGGGTCACGGTTCGATACGATTTCGGTAATACAGGTAAAAAACAACAAATCTATTATGCTAGGTTTTTTTTCATTTATATTGAACAGAGAGTAGTACAAATTAAACATTTTCCACCTAGATGTGAAAATACTAAATATTATATTAAATTATAATGTTATATATATAAAATCTGCAGTACATGTATACATACAAGGAATAAATTCTTGAAATATATTTGACAGTTAACAGATAAACAAGGGAAAAAAACACGTAAGCGACACGTAAGGTAGCCTATGCTGAGTTTCAGTTCATTTTTGTGACGCTTAATTTGTTCACATAAAGGAAACTCAAATGGCAGAAAGCGACATCCTATTTGTTTTCTTTATTTTACAAAAGCACAATGTTTTGTTTTCATTGTGAGTGTACACAAATAAAAGTAGACCTTTTACAGTGATGCATTATTAATAAGACAATAAATGACGGAGTGTTAAGGAAACAGTTGAAGTGATCGCGCCGGCGCGCACACACACACGCGCACACACACACACACACACACACAAAACATAGTTCCAGCATTGCTAACTTGACAGCACAGTTGGTACTTTATCAAAATAAAATACAGTGAACCAAACACCAGCGCGCCCTCCTCTGTGTCACCGTTGGAACGCCACTGAAGTACAAAGCCTATAATTAACATAATAAATAATAGTTTAACATTCAGATACATCGCAAATATGGAAATATTATGGTATATTTGGATTTGTGCCGAATGAGAGAGGTAGGATACACGAGCACAAAGCTCCATTTCGTAAACAGTTGAGTGCGCAAGCCTTTAAAGTATACTCCTTTGTCAGTCTGTGAGAGACACGTTCAGAATCAGCACATG
>NW_015642813.1:253125-253365 GCF_001515625.1 Sinocyclocheilus rhinocerous
ACCTTGATTAGCTTGTTCAGGTGTGTTTGATTAGGGTTGAAGCAAAACTCTGCAGGGCTGCGGCTCTCCAGGACCGACGTTCGCCACCCCTGGTCTAGTGGGCTTTGTTTTCAAGTGCGCAACTCATGGCATTTGCTCGCTGTTCTTCTGCTGGCGGTTATCAAACAGCATTGCATTATTGTGGGCGCCCCCTTCTGGATTGAGGGTGAATTGCCTGTATTCGTTGTAATGCCTCATGCA
>NW_015642813.1:253480-284955 GCF_001515625.1 Sinocyclocheilus rhinocerous
TTACTATAATTAAAAATCTTTTTGGAAAATTAAAGTTTCTTACAAACTTAATGAAATAGGAATCGTATATTGGTAACGGAGAAATGATGATTAGCTTTAAGCTACACATGACAATTAATGAGATTAATACAACACTTCTACTTGAATGTCACTATCAATCACTAGAATTTTATGTGGAAGATACAGTTACAACTTTTGTGGGGTGTGAAGAAAAAGTAATGTAACTAGTAGTGTAACTAATTACTGTTGCCAGAAATTAACAAGTAAAGTAACAGTATTACTTTTCAAATTAGTACCTAGTAATAAGTAATATATTACATTCTTTGAGTAACTAGCCCTACATTGGTCGCGCCAGTGCGACCGCTCACAAAAATTAGTCGCACCGGCAGAAAAAATGGTCCCAAAATGTGACTATTTGGTCGCAGTCTGGAGCCCTGTTATAGTTGGTTTGCTGGTAGAGTGTTGGGGAGTATATCTATTAAACAGTTCAGAAAATGCCCTGAAATTTAATTTGTAGTTTAAATTTGCAGATTAGAAGTTGAGTGTTGTGTAATAGTGTAATCATTGTCTGCTCTCAGACAGAATATAGCAGCATTAAATCGACCTGCAGTTCACCAACTCTGTTAGCCAAATTGTAGCCTCAAGCGAATGATCTGAGCTTGAGCTCTCGTGAGTGACTTGTTAACCTGCCTTTGTCTTACCCGGTCACACCGATGCCCTTTTCCACCCTCTTTCTCTCTATTTGACCTTCAGCCGGTGAAAAGAGAAAAGAGAATGGGAAAGGAGGTGCCGGGTCAATGCCGGGGACCTGCAGTCTTGCCCCCTCCCCACACCCAGCGGGACACAGGCAAGCATGGTCTCCGTAATCTGCGCCTATTAATGAAACTCTTTGCGGGAGAAATTAGACTGGTGACCCAGGCGGTGAGGGCCCCTATGCTTCCCCCCTTTTCTCTTTTGGGCTTGTTAGTTCTTTGTTGCCAATAGGATACTCTTTGATGGGGCTATTGGGGGAAGGTTGAACTAAGGGGCCTAAAGCAATGGCGATGACCCCTTTATTGCTCGGAGGCAAGGGCACTGGGTGGAAACGGGATATAAGATGACAAGTGGACTGCTCTTTTGGTAGAGGGGTGGAGGGATCAGACTTCCATTCTTCCAGTCACTGCCAAGGTTCTCTTAAAGACTAACCCAAAGAGAGTACTCTAAGCCTCAGTCTCTGAATTCACCATGTTTGTTTTTTCTCTTTAAGGGATCTGCTTTTTTCAATTCATTTGATCTTGGGGATTCTTCAGGTGTGGTATAAAGGGTCTTTCTTCTGTACATCAACATCCAGTCTTTTTAAGCTATCGGCTCCCCATGTCAGTTTCATGTAATGTAGCTTGTGGTTATATGTAAAAATGCTACCTGCCCTTTAAACAAAAGCAAAAACAAACAAGAGCCCTCAATCGACTAGCGTCAATCATTCAGGGCATTTTAGTGTCTATTTCTTAACTCGGTGAGACAGCGGGCTCTTCTCTTAGCCCCGAAAATGAGCCTGCAGTCTTAGTTTGGACTTGTCTGGCACACCAATTTGCTTCTCTTGGCAGCTAGGCAGCACAGAGGTATGCAAAACAGCCATTGAGAGCCCCGCACAGCGAGTGGGAAAAACAGCCAAGGCGAGCACAATGAAGCAAGTGCTTTCAGCTTGTTCGCCTTCACGTTTTCCGTGATCCACAGACTTGTAATGATTCATCCTCTCGAAATTTCACCAGGTTAAGAGGAGTACAGTGAAAGTTTGGGCAAGCTCTGGCAAAATCAACAAACAATGACATGGCGCTTTAACATGTCGATGGCTGCAGTGAATCTGTCACGTAGAATCATCTCAAAGTGTCTGATTTAGCTCAGCGTGCTTTGGAGCGAGTGCTCCGCTTAGAGCTGCAGTTTGTTGCAAACCAAATGGCATTAAGATATGTATTCTTGTTTGTTGATCCGTGCAGATAACCATTTGCAGAATTGCAGATTGCATAAGATTTAATTGGCATAGAGAGGAGGGAAATGTGTAACGTTGAAAGAATTCACCAGATAAGTGGAACCAACTGCCTGAGGCTCCCTTCCCCAGAGAGAGGGAGAGAGTTACAGCTTGGTTAATGGTTGGGCGGCTTTCGAGAGTGAATAAACGGCTGCTTCATGAGCAGATGGAAACAAGGTTGGGGTTTATGTCTCATTGCTTGTAGCCGGTTCCAGCAGCCCTCCGACCCCCAGTTCTCATCGCCTCGCTTGCCTTAATCTTCACAATTAGGAGCGCTGTCTTAATCTGTCTGCGACCAAACCTGTGAGAATGCTAAGATTTACAGGTTATCTGTGACTAATTACAGATGAATGAAGGCATAGGGTGTGGAGAGGTTTTTACTATGCTATGTTCATAGCACTGTGAAGTGAGGGATTGTTTAAGACTAGATTGTATTTCAGATTTCTTGTTTGTTTTAAGGCATTGTGTTAAAGGCTTCATTTTCTTGGTGTAGCATGCAGAGTTTTGGTTCTCAGAATATTCTGAGAATGACAGTTCTTCGGATATACAAAAATAAATAGCCATTAGAGAACATATTGTATGATTTGTCATTAGGTTGTCACAAGACACGCCCCTGCAACAATTGCTATGTTTCCACCCAAAGATGTGAAATTATGCGCAAAACTAGAATATCGGATAAAACATTTGAGAATAAAGCAAATTCCATCCATTCCATAAATTTCCATCCAACGAGTCAAAGACAACAAAATCGTCACCTCCTGATAAACTGGCACTAAATATCACTAAGAAAAGTAGGAGAAGAAACTGAATATAATAATTTCCATATATGATAAATTACTTGCACCTCAGAGTGAGCAGACGAAACAATAAATGCGGTCATTGTTTTTGGAGGTGGATGCCTGCTGTTTGGGAACAGTCGTGTAAGACAATTATACAGAAAAACTTTGATGACAGACTTTGCTCAAGCATTTCAGAACGACCAAAACAACATTTCAGATGCTGTGCAAGGAGATCGGTCCGCTGGTTAGTCAAGTTATCCCGTCCCCTCATTACTTTTTTGATGCGCATGGAGGAATTTATTAGGTAAATGTGTTTCAATCATAGTTTATGCTAATTTTTTCTTAACGGATAAAACGTTTATCCTACTCAATTGTGTGCAAAAGCTTTTTATGTGCATTTTTAGAACTTATGCGCATCTTGGCATTTCCATCCAGCGGGTTTTTTTTTTTTTTTGCGATATTCCAAAATGCACATAAAAATAGGTGGATGAAAACATAGCTATTGTGAAAACGTTTATGGTTGCAAAAAAAGAACCTTGAGAGAAATTTCTTAAAACACTTTTTGGTTCCCAGAAAAATAACCACACGCTAACATGAGGGAATGTTCTATGTTTGCTGGGAAGACCGTTTGTGTTTGGTAAACATTATGAGGCTGTCGGTCTGCGCAGGTCAGGGCTTCCATTTACAGAATTAATCACCTACTGTGGAAATATGAACCATGCGGGAGAATTTGCACTCTCTCTTAGCTTATAAAAACTAAAGTAGTCTGCAGTAAAGGTCTCCGGTGCAAGGGTGCAAATGTCTCTTCAAAGCTGACGACTAGTGCTCAGGTTTCGTCAAGAGACTTGCTGACACGTAGAGGTCACTGGCAGGGAATGTGAGTTACGCACATACATATTCTCTGTACGTCGTGGAAGCGAGTACACACCTGTTTCCCAGCCTGTACTGTACTGGACTGTTTCAATGTGTTTTAATGAGGCTCTGAAACCGAAAGAATCAGACAGAGTTCCAATTACAGCTTCCTTTTATAGGGTGCTGGAATAAGGTCCTTGCGCTGCGTGCCATTTGAAATAATATTATACGTTTCAGAAAATGACACTGAATTGGCAGGTTGGTTAACTTTGCAATTCACCTTGCCACGTCGGTGGTCCTGGGTCCGGTTTCAGTGGTAACAATTGCCATTTCAACAACAGCTGATGTCATGCTAATTGTTAGCAGATGTAGTGGTATTTTTTTCAGTCTCGTACAAAAGGCCAATTATCGACATTTCCCATTTGGAGATACGATTCAAGTATTCTGCTCAATTTCCCCACTTGTGTCATTGAGATGGAATGAGCGCCGTTGCAGTGGCTGCTCACAGTTGCCAGTTGTCAAGGAAACGCAGCGTGAAAGGCAGAACTAAACACATGGGAGGGTTTTTGTCTCCCTTTGCAGTCGACTGCGGTGTGAAATTTTTATTGCCTGGCACCTCTTGATAAGCTGTTTTAGAAGCAGGCAATTGATGCCCCATTGCGAATAGCGCCTTGCAGCTTGAAATCAAACAGATATCTCTTGTGTGCTTTGTCAGTCACAATGAGAGGTTGCAGAGGCTGTCCTCAAAAGCACCATAGATAAATTTTTTGTGGCGTTTAGGAAGGTCAGTTGCTTGATTGAGTGTGTGCGGTGGAATTGCATTGTGGGTGGCTGGGGAGTTGTAGAGGTGTGTACCGTCTTCCAGGCACTTGATGTTTCCTGATACTACATCCTTAAAAAATGATAGCTGCTGCCACCTGGTGTTAACAAATGAGGTTCAGTAGGTGTAGGCTAATTTCCTGTCACTCTTTTGGCACTCTGCATCTCTCAATGTCTGGATTTTATTGTGCTAAATGTCAAGCAGATGGCACACAACCTGCAGGAAGCCGAGATTGAAGTTGACAGATCTTGGGAACGCTGGATGCGGATGATTCTTTTTGGATGGGTTCCAGTTCAAAACAAACACAAAATATATATGGAGTCCCTGCATACTGCAGAATTGTCAGATGGAGGACATGGGCTGACCAGTGTTCCCCACCCCCCTTTATTTTCCTCTCTCTATCCTTTACTTCCCTCTGCATATTAATAGGTTTTTGTGCACCCTGCTGTTCATGTTGTCTTTATACAGGAGGTGTTCTAAATTTGGACATCTGTGCTGAGGAATGTAAAATCGGCAGTATACTTGTGCCAACAAGCACTCATTTATCTTTTTTGCCAACTCTCACTTGTGTAGATCAAGAACTAGGCTAATGCTTATTGCATACAAACCTACCCTAGTAAAACGGTAATATATTTAAAATACATTTATTTCATATTAAGTATAGTTCAAATCCATTAACATAATTTCTGACATATCGCTTGAGACTTACTAGTAAAATTATAATAAAACTTTATTTGGGGTACTACTTGTGCACAATGCACATTTCTTAATATTTAGCCTAAAATGTGTTTTAATGTCACTATTGATGAGAACTTGTATGATCTCTGAATAATATCTGTCTTAAAATGCAAGATATTTAAAGTGTACATGAAGTATGCTTGGAATAGTTCCACTTAAGCACAATCAAATATACTTCAGTATATCTTTAGTTGGACTTCAGCACTACTTCCGCACAATTAAAGTGCATTAAGTAGAAAATTAGTTGTTCTAATTTAGCAGACTGTAAGTACACCTGTTTAGTATACTAAAAGTACAAATGCATGGTATTTTTATTAAGTACATAAATATGTAAATTAATTTGTAGTATACTTAGCATGAAATAAACGGATTTCAAATACATTTAGTATATTTATTTTTCACTAGGGTAGTCTGGGTCTAAGATCCCCAAATAGATCTGTGACTTGAGATGATCTTAGTTGTAGTTTTGTCATTATTGGTGATCTGTTTAACAGATGATCGCAGTTTGCTAAAAGGTGCATTCGTTCAGCTTAAGTAAAAGAAACCATCACTTGAGACTTTATTATGTTTAAGTAGTTGAAGTCTTATTTCCTATATTGTTGTTTTTTTCTGCAGGTATGCTGGTTGTAAATGTTACCTGGAGGAACAAGACGTATGTGGGCACGCTTTTAGACTGCACTCGACATGACTGGGCCCCCCCACGGTAAGCCTATGCTGTTATTTTTTGTAGGGAAAATTCAACATAATTTTCAGATGCATATGTACAGCTTGTTATGAAACCAGTCCCTATTAGAATGTGACACAGCTTTGCCAAACAAATACAGTATGATGTAAATTTTTTGAACAATATATCTGTTTGAATACATTCTGGCCACTACATACTCGACCCTCTCTTCATCTCCTCTGGGCTTTTGTGTGCTGCCATTGCAGTAACGAAGGAAACATTGGAGGGTAATGTCTCAAAATGCCCCCCTGCTGACACCCACTTTTTGAAATGCAACATCATGAAGGAATTGATTTCTCCTAGAGAATTGTTTCTTCTGTATGTTTGCTTTCCAGTCACAGCTGCTTTGAGTCACATGTAGTCCCTGGAACAGGTTAAAGCAATTAAAGTTCAATGCAAAAGTCATTCCTGTATTTTTTTTCTTTTTACTATCACCATTGCTGAAGCCTCCGTTGACAGATCTGACACAAACTCAGAAGTGACAGTGCTGATTTGGGTGTTAACTTGTGGTCCAGTTAGTTAAAGGGGGGTGACAACTTGCAGAACTGAATGCAGTGACTTGATGCACCATCTGAAAATCATACCGCGAGACTTTTGATTGCAACATGTCATGAAATTATTGTATAACCAACAACTGAAAAAAGACCATATCTTGTTCCTTCTAACCCCCAATTGATGAAAATGCACATTCCTATTTGACAGACAGATTTTCTCCCATTAAATCTATCTTAACATTACCAATCAGTCTATGATATATATTATCTTTTCATTCTGCTGGGCCTTAAAAATCTCAGTCCTGTTCTGTGGACTAGGGGCCCTGAGGTAGCTTCCTTAACTGCTTTGCTTTACTACGGTTTAATGCCTGTGCTTTGATCAAGCTCTCTGGTTGATCTTGCTTCCGAGTCTGTGCCTT
The DNA here is from genome assembly GCF_001515625.1 of Sinocyclocheilus rhinocerous. Taxonomy (NCBI): domain Eukaryota; kingdom Metazoa; phylum Chordata; class Actinopteri; order Cypriniformes; family Cyprinidae; genus Sinocyclocheilus; species Sinocyclocheilus rhinocerous. Next base: position 260,312 of record NW_015642813.1, read on the forward strand.
ATCTGTTGGAGGATGTTATCATACTGCATCTAATCAGCAACCAGGTCACCCTGGCTTAATCCTGCAGCAGTGTGGCACTACATGCAATTCATCAGAACAAGCATTGCTGTCGAGATCAGGGATAACGAGAGGATAAAAACACACAGCACGTTGCTGGCTCTCCAGGGCCCACTGGAGAAGCACTTATAGCATCCAAATGGAGAGGCTGATTTAGAACAGAGGCCATCTCTCATCCGAGAGAATATCTGCAGCACTGTTAGCACCCTTTGTGGTTTGCAGATAATTGTGAGAGGTTTAGGTGGAAAAAGAACAGTGCTTATTTTTTTGATTGATGATAATGAATTCATTGTCAATGGAAAAGTTATTTTTCATATAGAACTGATTTTTTTTCCCCCTTCTGCTTCCTCAGGTTCTGTGAGTCACCCACAAGTGACCTGGAGATGAGGAATGGCCGTGGACGGGGTAAAAGAATGAGGCCCAATAGCAATACGCCAGTCAACGAGAACAGCAACTCTTCTGATAACAAAGGCAGCAACAACAGCAAGACTCGAGCCGCGTCCAACAGCAAAGGGCGACGGGGTAGTCAGAATTCCTCTGAGCGGCGCACCCCACCAAACAGCAACACTGAGGATGTAAAAGCTAGTCCTTCATCTGCTAACAAACGCAAGAACAAACCTGTCTCAGACATGGAGCCCAATTCCAGTTCAGAGGACACTAAGGGTAGCAAACGTATGCGAACCAATTCAAACAGTGGATTACCTCATACTGTTCTTCCCCTCTCCAACGTCAAAGCTGAATCCTTGCCTCCCTCTTTGGATCGCAACTGCCCCTCACCGGTGCTTATCGACTGCCCCCATCCCAATTGCAACAAGAAGTACAAGCACATTAACGGCCTGAAGTATCACCAGGCTCGTGCTCACAATGATGATGACATCAAGCTGGACATAGATGGTGATAGTGAGTATGGTGAGGACTCCACTTTGCACCCAGAGCCAGGCAGTTGCAATGGTGCATCCATTTCTCAGAAGGGATGTGCGTCTCCTGCACGGTCGGTCACCCCCAAAGGCAGAGGATTTGATGTGCAGAGCCCATCACCATCATCAGGAAAGTTCAGCTCCAAGCAGCCTGGCAAGAAGAAATCAGAGGCTGAGCATGACTCTGGTGTGCCCATGGATGGCTGTGAAGATGGCCCATGTCTTACAGATGAGACAAGCAACGATGGCATTGATGATAAAAGAGGTTTGGACAAAGCTAAGAAGTCTGGCAATGGTTCCAAGGCAGACAAGCTCGCTCAGAAGGCAATGAAGTCTGCAAGGCCCCTTGTTCCTTCCTTACCTCCACAGCAGTTGTACGCCTTACCAACCTCTAGCTTCCCTGCCCCCAATTCTGGCTCCTCCTCCAGCATGGGCTCCGTGGTCCAGTCCATTAGCAAGAGCCCCCAACTAAAAACGATTCAACCCAAACCTGCAGTAATGGGAGATCCCTCAATGAACCCAGCCTTGGGAAGCTCTAAGGACAAGAAAAAGAAAGATAAGAAAAAGAAGGAGGGTGGTAAGGAAGGAGACAGTCCAAAAGCCCCTGGCAAAGGAGGGAAACCTGAAGAAGGTAAAAGCCCATATTCTGAGAGCTCAGACCAAGGCAGCAAGAGTGAGGGGCTGTTAAATGGATCCACAGATCCACATCAAAGTCGGCTAGCCAGCATGAAAGCAGAGGCGGACAAAATCTACAGCTTCTCTGATAATTCTCCCAGTCCTTCTATAGGTGTGGCCAGTCGGATAGAAAGTGGGGGGATGGCGCAACCTCTCACTCCACTTCATGTGGTTACCCAAAATGGGGCTGATAACTCTTCTGTGAAGACCAACAGCCCAGCATACTCAGACATCTCTGATGCAGGGGAAGATGGAGAGGGCAAAGTGAAGGACAAGTCTGAGGATCAGGCAGTTCGGGAAGGTGCCAAGAAATCCCTGTTCCCATCCCAACCACCAAACAAAGACTCTTCTTATTACCCAGGTTATGAAACATACTACTCGCCCAATTATGTCAACCCAAACCCCAGTCCAGGAGTTTCTAACACTGTCACATCATTCCAAGATGGTGCAGTGAAGGTCAAAAAAGAAGAAGACCCAGAACCTGGGAATGACAAGGGCAAATCAGAGCCATCTGAAGATCGAAAGCCAGAAATAGTTGCATCCTCTCAGCAGCCACCGCAGCCTTCAGTCATTCAGCAGCGTTCTAGCATGTTCATGCAGCCCCTCTATTACAATCAGTATGCTTATGTACCTCCCTATGGCTATTCACCTGATCAGGCCTACCATAACCACCTGATGAGCACAAACCCAGCTTACAGGCAGCAGTGTGAGGACCGGCAAGCGGCTGAGCAGCATCGTGCTGCAGAGAAGAAATCAGAGGCTGCTCAGAAGGATAGGGAAGCATCCATGAAGCAAGAAGAATGGAACGGCAAGCGGCTGAGCAGCATCGTGCTGCAGAGAAGAAATCAGAGGTTGCTCAGAAGGATAGGGAAGCATCCATGAAGCAAGAAGAATGGAAGCAGAAAGCTTCGGTTCCTCCTACCTTGTCTAAAGCGCCAAGTCTCTCAGATTTGGGCAAACCGTCCCCACAGGGCAAGCCCAAAGATCCCTCGGCGCCTGGCAAGTCAGTCATTATCCCCAAAGGAGAAGATGGCAAGGGACAGACCCAGCAAGGTGAGGGGTTGAAAATGAAGCTAAGTGAAGCTGGACATCATGCGAAAGATGAGCAGAAACCAGGCCTTGAGTCTGGGAGATCGGCTATGGAGCAGGCAATGTACATGTACAGACAGGTATGAAACTTAAGATGCCTCGAGCATTGCTTAAACATTTTCTTTCTGCAATGTAGTTGTTGAATCATTTTCATCACAGTTTTAACCTTTATGGATTTTTTTGAGAGATGTACAACTCTTGAGAGTGACATTTTGATAATCCTCACTATGCACTTATCTTTCTTTCATAATGGGCATTTCAAACTCTACTTTCTTTCCCAGGACCCAGACTCTCGACTGTGGCCCTACGTTTACCCCAGCAAGTACCCCGATGCTCAGAAACAGATTGATGAGGCGAGATGGAAGGAAGAGAGAGAGCGGGATCGTGAGCGTGAAAGGGAAAGAGATCGGGACAGAGACCGCGAGAGAGACCGGAAAGGCAAAGACGGAAGGCTGCGTCCTAAAGACACTTCCTCCAAAGAGGAAAGCAAGGAAGGGGCTGAACCACGAACTTCGTCTGCCTCAGAGGAGCATAGAGGAGTCAGCAAAGATCCACGAGCACATATGCAGTTTTCCTCACCTCTGCCGCAGCACCAGTCGTATATGTCTTACATGCACGGATACCCCTATGGCCAGGGTTATGATCCCAGCCATCCGGGATACAGGGGGATGCCTACTGTCATGATGCAGAATTACCCTGGTAAGTCCGTTGTAGAGCTAACTATAAACCACAGTATTTAATTTTACCTTATATAAAGGGCCACTATTAATTTCACCCCTTTCCTAGGGTCGTACCTGTCACCAGGGTACTCTTTTTCTCCATATGGCAGTAAGATGCCACCTGGAGAGGAGGGTGAGAAGGCTTGTGCCAGTCCTACGGTGAGTGGCAAGTCTGCATCTGAGTCTAAAGCTCTGGACATCCTGCATCAGCATGCTAGCCAATACAAGAGCAAATCGCCCACGGTGGGTGAAAAGATGCCCCATGAAAGAGACAGAAGTGGGAGCGAGAGGGAAAGAGACAGCGAACGTCCGAGATCTTCGCCCTCTCAGAGGATCATGCCTTCCCACCATCACCTAGGCTATCCACTACTCCCAGGACAGTATGACCTGTCCTATGCTACAGGTAAACAATAAAAATAGCTTAGGGTGTACTCACACTAGGCGTTTTGAACTGTGCCCGAGCGCGTTTGACCCCCAAAGCCCGGTTCGTTTGACTAGTGTGATCGGTTCGTTTAGCCGTCCCTGGCTCGCTTGGAAGAGGTGGGCCAGAGCACGGTTCAGTTGGACTCGGGCGCAGTATGCGTATAGTGTAAGTACTCACCGTGCCGGAGCACAGGACAGCTACTATTTTGTGTGCGCTACTGTCATCATTACGACCACAAACATTCTATTACTAGGGGTGCTCCAATTGATCGGCTACCGATCACTATCGGCCGATAATCGCTTTCAGATGTTTGATCGGCGGTGTCTAAAAAGGCAGATCTCATAAACCAATCTAAAGCTGATGACGCGCCTGCTGTGAGAGATTTGGCATGACATGCAGCGGCACCGTCAGTCTCTGTTTGGCGCGGGTAAAATAATTAAAATGCTGAAGGTGAGGTGCAATTCATATTTCTTCATTAAATAACTTCTAAAGTAATTTGAAAACTTTCTGTGAGACATAATTTCACAAACAGCGTGAGTGAATCACCGTGCGCTCTCTCTCAAAATGCACAAATGGCTTCAAATCACCACACATCGCGTCTTTATAAGCGAGCTGCACGCAGCACAGTTGACACATGAATTTTCACTTGCACAATCGAGGCAGTGTTGTCACTAAAGTTTATAAATTGCATTTCTTTTTAATACTTGCCCGTGTTTAACCATTCAGCGCTCGCGCACTCTCCTGGAGACTGAGTGCTCATGCACACTCCAGCGCACACGCATAACGCCAGGTTCACACATACTCCGTTCGCAGTGCGTAGGCCTATGTGGTATGTATTTTTTCCACGCTCATGTTAACGGATTTTAAAGCATTCACACTGCACACGGTTGCGGTCCGGCAGTGCGTTCCATAAGCAGTCTGCAGCAGTGCAGCGATTGATTCCACACCGAGTTTGCTGCACGCGCTGAACTAAAGTGACAGCGCATGTTTTGCGGTAAATATGAAAATTTAGTAATTACACCATAAATGCATATATCAGGACATTCAACACATATGGCTTTTTGGCTAGGTTTAAAGGAAAGGAGCACTTTTAGATAAACAAGGCAATAATAGATGGCATGGCACTCGTGGAGGTAGGAAAACAAAGTTCTTTATGAACTGCAGGATTGCTTGTAATGAAGTTTTAAATGCAAAAAAAGGCAGTAGATCTGACTGTTTCTGTCAGTGGTAAGTTTTCATTTAGAATGTTTGTGATAACGTAAGAAAAGTATTTTAAATGTTTTGCCACTTGCTTGAGCAACTGTTTTGTGCTGCGTGTAAGCTATTGTGCAACAATTGCACGAGTGTAAAAACAAAAATGCACTGCATGATCGAACATTTAGGTGAGATAAATATATATATTTTTAAAAAGTCTAAAAAATGCTCCCCTCCACCCCTCAAATTAAAAAAAAATCCCCTCACAAGAGTCACCTATAAGAGGGAAATTCCCCCCATTTTCTAAAATGAAATTCAGGCCCTGAATAAATGTCTAAAATTCCTGATTGGAGTATTACTATAAATAATTTTACATGATAAAAATAAGGCTTTAAAAAGATCGGTATCGGTGATCGTATCGCAGATACTGCTTTCTGTGATCGGCCTCAAAAATCCTGATCGGAGCACCCCTATCTAGAACTATTACTACACTACACTTTTCAATTAATTTACTTAAATCAAGTATATTTAGGTTTATAACAGGTCTGGTTCTCACCTTATTGATGAACAGGAATTGTAGTTTGCAAGTAAAGCTGCAAATTATTTCATTAACGTCAGCTGTCTTCGTAATAATTCTCTGATACATATAAATAAGTGAAAATTGCTGCACGGCATAAATTATAAATTTATTAGGCAGAATCTTAGCGAAAGTGGTTTTCTCCGTTATCTCATACATTATGTAAGCGTGTTTTGGCCCAGAATGTTTATTGCAAGTGTGAGTGCAGGTCAGCAGGGGAGTGGGGAGGGGGGACGCGCTGTAAAATCAGTATCATCAGTAAAATCAGGGGTGTTCTGTAAAATCAGTAAAGGATTTTCATGTGTTATCACAGAAGCTGGCCTTGACCTCCTGGCCTCCTGTTTTTAAAAGTAGTCTTTCAGAAACACTGATACATAATTAAGGTGCTTCTCCATCTCACAGGTATCTCCTCTTCCGCCATTGTTGCCAGTCAACAAGCCTCTGCCCCCTCGCTTTACCCTCCAGCACGGAGGTGAGAATGGTAAGAAGATTTTACTTTATGCATTGGGCAATGTAGTTATATATACAGTATTTTCCACCACTTTTAAATATCTGTAGGTGTTTTAGCAGCAGAACCATTATTTTGGCAGAAAGTCATTGTTGCTTGGTAGATTCAAAATATTTAAAGCAAATTGTGCTTTAAAAAAAACACAATCAAATAATCATGATTTTCTTGAATTTTTCACTTTCATCAGACTTAAAGAATTAGTTGTTGCTTGGTAGATTCAAAATATTTAAAGCAAATTGTGCTTTAAAAAAAACACACAATCAAATAATCATGATTTTCTTGAATTTTTCACTTTCATCAGACTTAAAGAATTACATTTTTTTTTTAGTTTTCTTTTGTTTAATGGGCCATCATAACAATGCATAGTGATAAACAACCATATTTACCATATGTATATTTCCCTAAAGTATTTTAAAGCATACAAAAATGCTATGAGGGGCTTCCACATACATTTAGGTGAATTGTTCAATGTGTTTATTCTTTACACTGGGCAGTTTGAAAGAACTGAGCTGCAGAAATGAATTGAACCTCCTAACTCATTTTTGTTGCTATTAAAATGTCTTTATTATCTCACAAACAAGCCTTGGCACAAGAAGTGGATGTATAACTAGGCTACTCCCATGGTCTTTAGAAACTTAATGGGCAATAAAAAGCATATTAAAATCATCACAATATTCACAACGCAAGTTAATTTTATATTGCTAACAAAATATTATTATATATATCGTCCAGCCCTGATTCCCTGGAATTAAGTGCTGTACAGTCTTTGCTGTCCTCTAGTGGTCAAACTCTAAAAAAATTCCCAAGGCCTTTTCATACTTGACTACAATGGCTGTTTAGTCACAATTTGGGTTGGGTATCGTTTGAATTTTATCAATTCCGATTCCGATTCTGCTTATTGATTCCGATTCTTTTTGATTAAATAATGATATCAAACATTTATCCTGTCTCTTTTTTGCAAACCATTAATTGGAGCTGAATACCATGAACAAAAATCAACAGGCTACATAAAATTGGACTCTTTAAGAGCTGTTTGTTTGCAAAATATAACTGCATGATTCTGAATAAATTGATTTTTTTTTCCCCCAATGGAAGTTGCGAATGTCTCATGATTCTGAAGAAAAAAAACATTAGACAACTAAACAAAATCACATGTAATTTATGAATAAATGATTAAGTGACTCACTCAAGATTGGATGAATCAGAGTTCTTAAACGAATCTCTTGTATGATTCAAAGACAAATACATTTTAACAGCTCCTTTTCGCCACCTACTGGCGTAACAATGTAATCGATAAATCTTCATTTGAAGTGTCAAATTACTTTCGAAAGGTTATTTACTCTATTTTAATCACTACCCTACATATCAGAGTTTATATCCGAACTATAAACTTTTATCCCAGTGCTTCTGTGATTTGAATGTTTTTAACAGAAATAATGATACTGTGTGGTTGAAAAGATTGTGAAGCTGTTTCATTCATGACAGATGACAGCTGCTCTCTTCAGGTCATTGGCAGCTCGAACGCAGATTTAAATGTTCAAATTAGAGACCAGCACGGGACGGATTTTTCAGTCCCGCTCCCGCAAGATTCTGTCCCGCGCCCGCCCGCGACATTCATGTTTTGTCCTGCTCCTGCCCGCAAAAGCCTGCATAAAAGTAATCTATATATTTTTTTTTTCAGCACATCAAAGAAATGTACATTAAATGGTTCTGTAACCCGCCCATCAAGAGTTGTCCCGCGCCGCACCCTGTTGCGTTGGGTCCCGCGGGAGTGCAGGTCTATAGTTCAAATCACACTGGTGTGATCGTACGCTGCACGGACGAACCAAGAGTGATCACAACGTTGTGATCGCACACGGCAAAGGTTGAGGAATGAAACAGATGAATCATTGTAATTTAGGAATAGAATCACGTTGGTGTTTGAATCGTGTTCGCGATCTTTAACGATCTATTAAATTAAAGTGCTTTGTCATGTTGGTGGTGACACCTCTCTTGCAACATGTTTAGCTATCACAGATATTATAGTTAGCTTTTTTGGCTTCTGATCGCAAATGTAGCCACACTTTGGAGCGCTTAGATTAGTGAGCAAGGTCCTGGCAGATCGCTAGGTCCGGTCCTCACAGATGAAGAAAAAAAAAGCGCATAGGAATCGATAGGCGGAATCGAAATTTTAATTTGACTACAAGTATCCGATTCTGGAATCTGAATCGATTTTCGATTCCCAACCCTACATATAATGCAGCATATACACGTGTCTGCTGTCTATTAAGTTGTTTATCATATTTGAAAATACATAATGAAATGAAAATATATATTCAGTTTTATTCTCATTTCCATTCTAGGGAGAAGTAACTGGCCGTTCTTCTGCAGACATGTGACTGGTTCACATGAGGATGTGATGTGGAGCTTATGACGTCAGTTCAATGATGTTCCCGATTTCTTTACTGTTCTTTTTTCTCGATTTCCCGGCGTCTTTGACCAACACCATCAGAGAGGAGAAAGTGGATGCCCAGGCTTCTACATACACAGCGAACTCCACCTCGGGAAGCGCACATCCGGACGCCTCCCTCTCTGTGCTGCTGGCTACATACTCGGGAGGGAGGAGACACAATCTGTCTGCAGAAACGTCATATGATGCGCAAGCTCTCCGAAAAACATGGACCTTACAGAGTTTGGGAAATCTTGAATGAACCTGGATGCAAAGACATTCTGGAAGTCACTACATTGTGTTTAAAGCATGGGCAAAGCATGGAGTGCTACTGATCTGGACTGCTGCTCTAGAGCCAAGAGGATTACCAAGGTTGTTTTTTTGCCCCGAAGGATTCCAGCGTCTTTGTTGCCGCTCTTCATCTTCATACATTTACATTCACAATCTATTTGTGGACTATGCAAGTGGATAAGGCTTGGTTATCTTCACTCAGTTCATTCAGGGCAGTAAATTCAAGTTCATGTTACCATTGTGAAGCTATCGTCAACATACTTGAGAGTAGACAGTTCTTTGTCCAAGAGGCATTTTTTTAAACGCACTTCCCTGTCTTTATTGTTCATAGTTATGTTTCTTTCTCATTAATGGATGATGAACAAATCTCTCAAAGTCACTCCATCAGCTTAGCACTGGTCGTTTTGCTGTGCAAATGTTTTGTTCTCGAACGGGCGACTTTGCTTTTGCATTGGTCGGTTCTCGCCATGAATATAGCCGAGGTAGCTCGCATGGCGTTAAATCATAAACAAACAAACAGCATTGGTCGGTTGAACAATGACTCGATTTTCAGTTAAGTGATGGGTCTTCTGACGTTTTGGATTATCCGGATCGTGGAGAGAAGATGAAGCATTGGCAGCTCTCTGACATGCTTACATGGAGTGTCCCACCCAGCAGGAACTTTGACTCCAGTTTCTAGACTTCTTCTACTTTGGGTCGGTCCTCCGATCCACAGACTTGCGGAGCACGAAACATGGAAGACCTGAAAAACCGTTCCCTCACTTTCTTCTGTACGTCTGCATGGTATATTCCAGCACTCGGTAAAAGCATTAATCCAAACGGAGAGCAATGCGACACAAGCAGGCATCCTTCCTTTTCTTCCCTCACTATGTGCTTTCTGTATATATTGTACAAAGGAATTATTTTAAAAAAGGTTGTTGGATGCTATCGGATTGTCTTACTCTCTTATTTTTTTTTGTCTGTTAGCCTTTTTTTCTACCATTGTTGACATAATATCAACGTTTAGCTGGTATAACGGCTTTATATTGGAAGTGTTTTTGTTTTTTTACTACTTTTTCTACCCCTCCTCTTCAGCGTCAAGTCGGTCCCACTCTACTTTGAAACTGTTTAGAAGCACATGTTTTGCGTTTATTGAAATAAAGTCAGTTTTAATAAAACGTCAGGATTTGTAGTCAGCACCCCTGCAAAACACATCGCAATGGCACGTTCATATTTCAGAAGTGAACTATGGCGAAGTAAGCGACAACCCGAGTCCTGTGCTATCTGGAGCTAGTTTTTCCAGTTCATCATCATGCAGTTATTGTGTGAATCTGAAACTCTCAGGAGAGCATTATTGAAATCTGAGCCATTTAAATCATCCTGGCATGTTCATCGCTCTCTGCTGTATTCAGACTTGATTATTGAACAGCACAGAGAAGAAGACATTACTTAACGTAATTCATTTATAGTGAAGAGGCGGCTTTTCCCCCATGTTAAACATGACCGTTTGTTTTTCATCTCAGTTGTGAGACAAAACGGCAAACGTTCAGTATCTGCAAGATGGGTTTTTTGCTCCTTAAGTTTATAACTGAGCATTCATTTCAATGCCACCACAAACCCCTAATATGATTTTAACTAATGCTCATGCTAATGAGGCCTAATGGCACAATGCATTTGTTTTATTTTGTTGTAGGAGAGACCCGGGCCAGATCTCTTTAATAATTTTTATTTTATCCTCTCTGTGCAGATGGAAAACTTTACACTTTTTATGCTATATTTAGGACCAGCTTTCTCTACCTAAACCCTAAACAGTAAATAAGAGATATCGCAGCACTGGTCTCAGATCAGCATCAAAAGGCTCGCGCTAATACGAGAGAGTTAGGATTTTTATATATAGTAATAACCTCACTTTTAGTTGTTCTGTCTTCGCGCATTTAGCCAGTAAACCTGTGCTTGTCTGGTGACTTGATTCATAATTGTTGAGGAAAAAGCGCTTGATTGTTTTAATTTATTTTTGAGGGTTCTTCTTTTGTTGTTGCTGTTGTTTTTTCTAGTTCAAGTTTTCTCCTTGTAGAAAGACGAAACGGCCGGTTTTAACAGTTCAAACATTCGTTTATATTTGTCTCAGACGGTGCTAATATAGCCTGCCCTGTGCGATCCTTGTGGGAAGAGAAGAGGGAATTTGCTTTTTTGGTATAATTTCTATTTTCTGTTTTTATTAGGCCCCTCCCACAACCCATCCCACTAATTAAGCCCCACCCACCCCTCATCCATAGAGAGCAGCGGCTCAGTGTCGGACATCGGTACTTGAAAGAAAGATGTTTACACCTCTTCATTTCTGTGTTTGGAAACACTTCTCTTTGTACACCATCGCTCTCTCTTTCCCTGCCTTCCTCCCTATCTAGCTGCCTCTGTCCCACTCTCTCGTCCTAGGGATCTCTCATGTAAAGTGTAAATTGCTACATTTTTTATACAATACTGTAACTTGCCTTTGTACATTTAGGCAGAAAATAAATCTTTTTATGAGACAATCACTCCTGTTAATCTGTGTCTTATCTGTCTGAAAGAGTCACATGTGCATTATAATTGGAAGCCAGCTTCTGATCAAAGATGAAATTTAGTAAAAAATAAACAAAATTAAAAAATCAGGCCAGTGGGAGGTTTTTCACGGTTTGTGAACCCCTAGAGGTTTGCAAATGGGATAGCAATATTCAGAATTAAATATGTATAAATCTGTTTTTTTTTTTTTTTAATAACTATGGAAACGGAACACTTGGATTAAGTAAAAATATATAAAATTACTTGGTTGGAATAACATGCAAAGATGTTTAATCTATTTGAAATTCATTCTGTTCTATGATGCCTCTTCTTTTTTTTTTTTATAAATCCAGTAACAAAAGAAAAGAAAAGAAAAGGCTGCCATGTGGTCAATATAATACAATAATGGTCCAAATGTTTATTCTATTTATTTATTTTTATTGTGTAAACATGTTCTCTAATTATATTCGTTTCTTCTAAGAATTATATTTATACATTCAGAATTCCTATAAATCATTTTGAGTTTATTATTGTTATTATTAATATAATATCCTGTAATATTGTTCTTACAAGCCAATTTATCCTCAGTGTTAATAAATTAGTTTAAAAAAGGAGTTAAGGACCAACAGCATGGGGGAAAAAAGGTGAAGATCCAGACTACGATTATATTCTCAACATCCATCTGGAGCCATAAACCCAGGCCAATCTGAGAGACTATCATATAAGAAACGCAGAGTAGATGACCAGAGAAAAAAGAAAGAAAGAAAAACACTACTCCAAATAACTGACCAAATCAATAACAGGAATTGTATTACCAGGCTTTAGCCAGCAGAGGGCTGTCTTTTACCTGCTTTTAGTTGACCGTATTTTTGCACAATTGTGAAGCAGCTTCTGTTACACTTAACTAATGATTCGAGATTAAAACAAATAAATAAATGTTTTCTTTGACAAGTTCCTATGACAGCAAATCATTGACTGTGTATGGGTGCGGACGCCATATTTAATGTCTCGCCACTAACGAGGGTATAAAGGATAGGTGTAGTGATTTAATTGATGATACCGTGTATCTGGGTGTCAAACACTGAAAATACCTATGTATGTTCATATTTCGTGGTATAAGATCTTAAGACAATATAGCACAATAAACGGACTGTTCGTGTTATAAATAAAATGTAATATGGCGTCTACCCTAAATAAGGACCCAATGTGTTCAATTCTGTAACCATCAAGCAAAGCAATGGATGGAGGAATTAGTACCCACATAAAAATAGTGTATGAATCAAATACCTCGTCCTCGACAGCAGTCTTGTTTGTTATCTTCTTGAGACCCACGTCCGAAAGCATATTTAACGACGTTTATGTTTGGGGAAGAAACTAAAACCTGTGGAAAGTTACGTAAAACCCTAGTTCACATCATAAACATTTATCATTTAAAATAGGGAGAGACGTTTTACTTCTTGAAATTCAGTTTTCGGCCTCTGAGGTACTTTTTTAGTGCTGTTCTGTTGCCCAGCTTCGCGCCATCAGGTGACCAGCGCGGGAATGAAAAGCCGCGCGTGCTTGAGGATTCAGCAGTTGCCATGGAAACCCCCGCGTAAGTGCTGGAGGAAAATCAATCTTGTAAAGAAAGACGGAATGCAACATGAATGCAACGGCGTCCACTGAGAATAAGAGTTGATATTCGCCAAATCTGTACACGACATGTAACGTTTGTTCAATATTAAAAACTGTCAGTCCGAAAAGATTGTGTGTGAGAGCTTGTGAAGAAGCCCTCGTGATGTTTTGTCCCTTTATATGCGAGGCACGTGCAAGATTAGAATTCAAGGCGCGAGCTCTCCCACAGTCCTTGCGAGCGCGTGTTGTGCCAAACACAAACAGCCCACTGTATGAGACCCGCAGGGGCTGCAGTGAATCTAAAACACTGTGTTCTCTTTTTAATGCCTTGCAAGGATATGCAACGATTTAAGAAAATTGCATGACGATAAATGGTACAATGAATATAGCCTACAGTATATGCCATTGAACTGACTGACTGCCACATTCTTTTACCATCATACAGCATTTAGCCTACATTGTACTCAATAGTATAGTACTACAGTTCTTTGCTAGTGTTGCTTACGCACAGTTTTGGGCAGGTTACTTTGGAAATGTAATAGGTTACAGATTACAAGTTACCCTATCTAAAATGTAATAAGTAGGTGTTAACTATTTCAATTACTTTATTAAAGTAATGTAACTGATTACCCTGTTGAAAAAACCAGCATATGCTGTTTTTTTCAACAGGGTACTTTTCTAAATGTCTAATGTTTTCAACTATTAATCATTTTCAAACATGTAAACCAGACAGGGTTAACCTTACAGTATTATTCAACACTGATTACTGTCACTTTAGAAATCCTTCATCGCTTGAATTAAGATTATAATAATTTAATTTTAAAAGTGTTAACTATTTCAATTACTTTATTAAAGTAATGTAACTGATTACCCTGTTGAAAAAACCAGCATATGCTGGTTAGGTATGTTTTGACGTTGGGATGCTGGTTTAAGCTGGTCCTTTGCTGGTTTAAGAAACCAAATCTTTGCATAGCTATGACAGGAAACACTGGCATCTAACAATGCCTTGGGGAAACACAGTTAATCTTAAAAAGAAAGCATATGCATAAACCCAAATACGAAATAAAACCGTTATTGAATAAGCATGTGTCCTATTCTGTGTCCTAAACTCCTGAAACACTGGTGTCTCATATTTTAGAGCAGTCACCGCAATTTATCATTTATCAACCCCCTTTGTAATCGTTAACATTTTCGTAAGCAACTGTAATTTTATTACACATTCTCAGTAACTGCAACTGATTACAATTACATTTAATTTGTAATTAAATTCCATAATTTAGTTACATGTAACTATAGTTACTCCCCAACACTGCTTACATATGTATATTAAGTGCACACCTTTTACTCAAGTGAATATTTCTCAAGTTGGTATTATGATTATTAATCTTTGTGTAAACAAACTTAAAGTCTTATTGAACACTTCTACCGGTATTGCACAGGAAGACAGATAGGGGTACACTATGGGGCAAGTTGTCACAAGGGATACTATCTTATCTGGATTTTCAGCTAAACAGTTAAACAATTATAAAACCAAAAGAGACTAATAAAACAATAAAAAATGTGTTCAAGGAAAGATAAATAAATTACAACTACCCCACTTATAATTTAACTATGCGCTGTATAAACACTAGCAATGATTTCATGTATTCACCACCTCACTTCATATGCAATGTGTGTGTGTTATATTGTTAAATGATATTTGCATAAGCATTTATGATCTGTATAGTCAGAACTGGGTAGTAGTAATTGATTACATGTAATCTGGATTATGTAATCAGATTCCAAAAATAAAGAACTTGCAATTAGGTTCAATTACATTTTTAAATACTCGTAAACAGACTACAGTTAATTTTTCATGGATTAGGCTACATGATTACATATTATTTACAAAATAGCAATAATTCAGAATTTATTGATTCTCCCTACAATTCCTCTTTTTCATATTTTAAATTTTCCTTTCTAAAATAGCCTACCACTTACAGTGTTGGGTGTAATTAGTTACTAAGTAATCAGTTACTGTAATTTAATTACTTTTCCCTTGAAAAAGTAAAGTAAGGGATTACTCTTATTTTTTTTCTGTTATTTAATTACAGTTACTTCTTATGTAATTGAGCTTAATACTGTGTATAGACTGTAGAACATTTATACACAATACAATAGTGGATTTAACATCAAAATTTAAAGTCTAACCTTAAAATACATGATTTTTATGTACCCTTCTCAATACTTTGGAGAGTTAATAAGAATATTGGTAACACTTTAGTGTCCAATTCTCACTATTAACTTGTTGGTTATTAGCATGAATATTACTGGGATATTGGCTGTTTATTATTACTTAAAAAACACATATTAATGTCTTATTCTGCAAGACCTTATTCTAAATCCTTAATCCTACCCAATACTTAAACTTAACTACTTTACTAAGTATTAATAAGCAGCGATTGGAGTATATTGAAGCAAAAGTCATAGTTAATAGTTAGTGAGAATTGGGCCCTACTCTAAAGTGTAACCAGAATAATTTACTGTATGTAGTTATCTATTATTTATTTGAAAGAATTAAAAGAACCGGTTCATGTCTGTCCTCATATCATTAACTTGTCGAGGTTGATATAGGATTTAGAAAGTAATTAGTACTCAGTAATTAAATACTTTTTGGAGAGAGTCATTTGTACAGTAATCTAATTACACTGTTGTAATTAGTAACTTGTAATTAATTACTTTTTTAGAGTAACTTACCCAACACTGACCACTTCTATACGCTCAGAAAGTCTTCCAGTTTTGTGGACATTCACACAGAGATCAGTCACTAGTCAGGTGCTACACAGCATTTGACCACTGGATTTAGCTGTTATAAATTCACTGTAAACCACGGCTTCTTGGGGCTTATTGCTTTATTTTACCATGTATTACTTTGGAAGGCGTTTGTCTTTCAAACACACTAGATTGCACAAATTCACCAGCTTTTTTGTCATCTGATCCTCTTTGACCTAATCAATTTACTTGAAGTACCCCTGATATTTTAAAATAAATATTTTAATAATGAAGCATCACATTTGCATGTTCATGGTTTTCTGACTTTTGTTATGGACACATCACATGCAAGTAAACAAATAAAATATTTCATTTTTTCAGTAAGTGTTTTATTTTTTTATTGCATCTTTTTATCAACATTTCAACCACTTATAACATAAACATAACCAAACCAACCAACAAGCAATGCCCATCTTTTACAATGCTAGAGATAAAGAAAAGAAAGAAAATTGCTTTATTTTACCATGTATTACTTTGGAAGGCGTTTGTCTTTCAAACACACTAGATTGCACAAATTCACCAGCTTTTTTGTCATCTGATCCTCTTTGACCTAATCAATTTACTTGAAGTACCCCTGATATTTTAAAATAAATATTTTAATAATGAAGCATCACATTTGCATGTTCATGGTTTTCTGACTTTTGTTATGGACACATCACATGCAAGTAAACAAATAAAATATTTCATTTTTTCAGTAAGTGTTTTATTTTTTTATTGCATCTTTTTATCAACATTTCAACCACTTATAACATAAACATAACCAAACCAACCAACAAGCAATGCCCATCTTTTACAATGCTAGAGATAAAGAAAAGAAAGAAAGTGCATTATGACATACCAAAACTCAAAATATTACTTCTAGAAACATTGATAAAATCCATGGAGTCCAAACTTGAGGAAAAGCTTCCGCAGACATACAAGTGTAACACACATTATTATACAATATACAAGTTATCAACAATATATTCTTTCTGGCTGCAAAGGCTAGAACGTCAAATAGACGACTGTTGAATTTGTAAGCGTTTTATTTTGAGTCATATTAGAAAATAATTTTTTATTGTTTTATTTGCTTTTCATTAAACTCATAAACCCCTTGCAGTTACCCAGTTTGGGAAACCTTGATGTAATATAACGTTTAATGCAGTTCATGTTAATCTAAAAGTAGTCTGAGTAAATTACCTAAAATGTGTAACGTAATGGATTACGTTACTAATTACAATTTTGGTCATGTAGCCTAATTTGGAATCAGTAACTGATAACAATTTGTAGGTAATCTACCCAGCTCTGTGTATAGTGCTGTTGACCTTCATTTACAGCTGATGTTAACATACAGAACGGAAGAGAGGAAGCGCTATTACACAAGCGTAATAGCAGGTACATCCGTCCACGTGCTTGAAGAGCGGCCGCAGCAGCAGCAACGATAGGGGCGGGGCCTGTTCGCTAAGCCACGCCCCCGGTGCACCGCAAGGCTGAGCAACAAGTCGCAACCGGTCTGCAGAATTTCCCGTTGCACGGTAATGATCTGCGCTCGTGCCCTTGAAGAGCGACGCACTCTCGGGTTTTTGCGATCGTTTGATGTTTATATGCGATAATCACATGTGAATGTACACGCGGACCTGACGGAGAAACACATCAGCTGTGCTTGTCATGCAATTTCGGTTTGAAGGTAAGAGACCGATACAATCATGTCCGCTTCCATATAGTGTTACTTAATGCGTTATTACTGGATACATGAATGGATTCTTGAATTGTCAGGATTCTAACGCGATTCTAAAGTATGCTTTACTGGATCCACGAACATCTCTGTCTGGTTATTAGTAGTGAAACTGCCACGTTTGCAGTGTTTTCATCCCAAACCCAGCACATTTCAGTTCTGATGTTTGCAAGAACACTTTATAGTGACACTTTTATATCATTACTTAGTCATTTATGAACAATATTTAATGCGAGTATTTCGTATTCTAATTTTTTAAAAAAACAACAACGCACGAATCCAAGTTTTAGGACATTTCTAACAATCGCTAATGTTATTAACCCTTTAATATGCTGGAATTATTAAATAAGAAAGACACAAAATTCTCAGTGTTTGTTTACTTTAAAACTATCAACTAAAATTGTTATTATTATTATTTTTTATATAAAGTAATGTATTCTGAAGGAATAGACCTACATAATTACAACGTCCTGATTCAGGACCGTGATACTAAAATCTATTTACCTCAAGAATACCATGACATTGTAGTACCATGGTACTTTTTGATGCTTTCTTTGTAAGTATACATCTGTCTTCTGAAATAAAAGGTAAAAATGACTAATTTTGTTGCCTATTTTGGATGCTGTCAAACAATAAATAAAAATACAAATATGAAGAGGACAGTCTGAAAGGTTTAATATCGGTCTGTCCACTGTAAATGTCATGCATCAAAGGGTTAAAGAGAGTTATTGGTAAACAAACTGTTGCTGTTGTTTAAGTATTTTGTTTGATACTTTATGAAATATCAGACTAGAGCTTGTTTGATGTTATTTTATAACGTCTGCCAAGATATTTGGTTGTTAAGTTGTGTTTTCTTTCATGGAGACGTTAACTTGCATAGAGAAAATACTACAAACATTCCCAGCAACCAATTTATTGAGTTGAATGCATTTCTTGTTGTGTTTGGAAGGGTTAAACGGCAACCGGTAACTTAAGGAGAGTGGAGGAGGAAAGTAATTTAATGAGCCGCAGCTCTTTTGTGTTAAAGTCTGTGTCTTTTGGGTTTTCAGCCCTCTGCGGTCATCTACAATTGTCATTAAATAGACTATCTATACCCGTAAAAACACACCAAGCCCTTTGCATTGACTGTAATGGTGTTTGTTTTGGCATAAGTTGTATAACCTTGAACAGAAAAAGCAGACTGTTCGTTTTTCCTGTGACGTGGACTCGGCTGAAAAGGGTTTCTAGTGGCACTAAGTGCCGATGACAGTCCTGATGCTTATAGCGAGAGCTTAAACATGTAAACACACACACCCTTGTGTATTATGGCTATAAGTAGCATCTATTAAAACCTGATATTATTACATTAGACAATAGGTTAATGGTGCTCAGAATATGATTGATGTGTGGTGAAGTGTGTGCTGTGTACACATGGCGTTTGAAGTGAAACACTCATTATGTTGTTGCAGTGAATGTGGAGTGAGTGGTTTTGCGGTCAGCTCGGCTTCTGTCTTTGCTGGAAGTCAAACAGTAAGGTTTGGCTCCAATTGCAAAAGCAAATGTCATAAGTGTTTGCGTTGAGAAACACATGCATCTACATAAATGCTTTTGGAAGCATACTGAGTCTTGTTGTATGTTGAATCAGATTCAGACCTGCATGAGCGCCACTGCTGAATGCATACGTTTGAACATGTGCAGGAACAGCGAGTTAATCAGAGAGTATATCAGCCTCAACAGATAACCATAGAAGAGCATGATATGTGTGATTGCATGTATGCGTGATATGCTTGCTTGCATACATAATGTGAGTGCTTACATGTGTGATATATGCGATTGCATACGTGATCGGAGTGCTTTCATGCATGATATGCATGCTTGCATGCATGAGTGATCTATTTTTTACATGCATGATATGTGATCTTACATGCGTGATATGCATGCTTGCATGCATGTGTGATACATATGTTTTTACAAGCATGATATGTGTGCTTACATGAGTGATATGCATGCTTACATACATGACTTGCATGTGTGCGTGATATGCATGTACGAAATGCGTTCTAATATGCGTGCATGCTTGCTTGCATACGTGCATGATATGCATGCTTACCTGCGTGATATGTGCTTGCATGCATGATATAAATGCTTACATGTGTGATATGTGTGCTTGCACGCATGCATGATATGCTTTTTTGCGTGTATGTGTGATATGCGTGCTTGCATGCGTGGTAGTGTCATTGAATGGCTCTCAAAGAAAGTGAAAACATTGGTTTGTTGGTTCTGAGAGAGGTTTGCAGGCACCATTGCGATTGAGTCACTGCAGATGTGACTTACTTGTGTCACTCTGCAATTGCCGCTCTTTCAGACATGAATCTTTGCATCCTCTGCCAGACGTCTCATCATTCTGAGTTTTGCCTCCTTCTCCTCTTAAGGCATTGTGGGTTATTTATGCGAGCTCGCGTTGAGTTATATTAATAATAGAGTATTAGTCATGGCAGTCATGTAGATACAGGTCGAGCATCGCTCTCTAATGCAGAGATGTGGAATGTGTTGGGAGTGGAGATTTTCTTACATTTGCATTATTTCCAATTCATGCTATGGAACGTCCGACATCTTTCTGGTGTGTGTTTTATGCCCAGATGTCGCCTTCTAACAGTTTGCTTGTTCTGTCTGGTCACTGTTAAGTCATGTTTTACGTGCAGGAGGGCTCGTGTGTTTTACAAGAAAATGCCATTTCAGTCTTTCTTTCTACTTAAAAGTTTTACGTTTAATTCAGTGTGGTATCTATGTAGTTATTTGTGAAATTTACTGGCAATTTCTGAGCGAAACTGTTTCAAAGTAAATCCTACACTGATGTTTTCAGTGTTGTTTGTTATGTGAGTTAACCTGAAGCATTATGCATTTCTTGTCTGTATTTATTACAGTTTATTTTAAACTGTACTGTACTTATTTTAGTTTGTGTGAAATGAAAGGGAAAGAAACAGTATGGGGTTTTATTTAACTTCCTGATAGCATTCCCAGCACATCAAGAAAGAAGCAAAAGTGAGTCTGTCTGTCACCACAGCATTTTCCCTTTCAAGAAGATCTGAATTGGAATAAAACTAAAAGCGAGGTCAGGACGAGTTCAGCAGGATGCTGGTTATTTTACAGGTACAGCTGTCCAATTATACTCCTGTGTAGAGAAGCAGAATGAACAGAAGATTCGTTCAGACAACACTGTGAACCTCTGTGTGAAAACCCACCAAACAGACCTGAGTTTAGAGGAAGTTTTTTACAGAAACAGGGCATCTTTGTTCACATTCGTTACTTGAATCCTTTCACTGCCTGGTTTCACAGGATCTGATTTACAGAGCTAAGCAAATGATGCAAGAGACATTGCAATCTAATAGGACATTTTGTAAAAGTTTTCACATTTTGGCAATGTGGGTTAATTTCACAACAACACATTTCATCCCAAATGATAGTTTTCATAAAGTAAATGAATCCTGTTTTAAAATTTTTTTTTGCATTGTGACATATTTTCATGACAGTTAAACACATTTTCCTACATAATTGTCATTGCTATAATGTTTTTAGCTTTATTTTACTGTATTACATAATAGGGTTGGGCCGATAGACGATGCCATCGTCCATCGCCGATGGCTGATAGACGTCACGATGTTGAGCCAGCATCATGATTCCCCCCCTCTCATACCCCCCCCATGGGAGCAATTTATATATTTTAATATATTTCAATATTTAATATTTCAATTTTAATATATTTCAATATTTTCTCTTATCATTGGGCAATTATACTGTATATAAATTGCAGGCATCAGGGAGCCGCTATTATGCCTGACATTGAAACTGCTTTTGAATGCACAATCGCTTTTTAGTTTCACTTTCAATTTCGAGATTCGCGCTCGCACGGACTCAGTACTTACCACACATTTTGCAAATCATTCGCCATCATCCTCAGTTTATGTGGTTAGTGAAAGGTTATGTAGCTACTGTAATTTAACAGGCAACTGTTAGCAATCGTTATTTGTTTTCCGTGCCTTTCTGAATACAGATTCACGCTTCGGGCACACCCCCTAACTCCCCCCGCCCCCCGATGTCATCGTCCATCGTGATGTTTCACTGTAGACATCGTCCGATGCCAATTTTGTAGACATCGCCCAACCCTATTACATAACAATAATGTAATGCAATGTGTTTTTTTTATACCAGCACAAATTAAAGGCAGTACAACATACTTCCATTATAATATGCATGTTTAACATCAGCAAGTAAACTAAAACTAAAACCATTAAAAAATGTTGTTATTTGAAATTATATATATCAGTGGCGGGCCGTGCATTTCACACCTAGGCCTTCAGTGGCGTCCTACGTGAATTAATCTACCATCATAAGGATGCCACGGCTATAGAAACCATAAATATTACACAGAAATGCAGTATAACAGGGCATTGCATCACAGACAGGTATCTCATGTAGCGAGAATGAATGCTATTACTAAAGCAAGAAACCCAATTAACAAGTTGCCGCAGCTGCGCAACACACATCATCTCTAGCTGAAGCATTAACCTAACAAAATAACACAAATACAGTCCGCCCGATGTTCTTACAGACATTTATTCACTCAAACGTATTTATACCTTACAGATAACATTGGTATAAAACAAATAAGGCGATTACATGTGGTTTAAAGTTGACCTAACATTTTAACAAACTCTTACTGCTTTTCGTCTTCACGAGTCTCTCATAAAGCGATAAAAAAAAAGAGTAAAAAAATTAAATTTAACCTACCATACTTTAGTGGTTTTTCATCTTCACGAGTCTTTCAGACAGCTGGTGCCGAGGAGGTGTGTGGTTGTTTTTCGCGGTCATTTAGTACTTTAGTATTTAGATTTACAGAAGGCGAATATTTTTCAGAATGCACTGAAGATCTACAATAACGCACTCTACACAGCATATACAGTAAGAAACCTGAGAAACAGTAATAATACTGTGAAAACAAAAATGATTTACAGTGATGCTATTTGCTAGCTTTGACTAGTACACTCTCTGACCATCCAATCAAAGGACGAGAAAATGCTGACGTTATCGTAAGCCTGTTAGATGGCCCTGGTGCTGCCAACATGAAATCTGATTGGTTAAAGCAACGGTTTCATTGCCATTGATTTTAAGACGCCTGCACTGTTGATTCTGAAGGCCTTGGGCGGATTTCTTTGACCCTGGCAACACGGTTGCTGAAATATGATTGGATAAAAGCTCTAATAAAAACATACACTACTGGAAGCAGCGCAACCAAGAGAAAAGCTATGAATTGAAGAGAATAGACTATTGGAAATAATTTAATACACATTCATGGAAAAATATATTAAAACTAAGTCAGTGATTCTGATAGTGTTTAGGCCAGCAGAGAAGGCTTTGCTGGCCCTGACGGCCCACCACCGACAAAAACACAACAAAAAATAGAATTAAAATACAAAAATATATAAGAATATAAAAATAAAAACCTTGATGATGCTAAAATAAGAGTTTAAAATATTATTAATATTTTAAGTATAATAATATTTTATAATAATATTTTTAGATTTGTGTGTGTGTGCATGTGCCAAAACTAGATCTAAAAAAATTATTTCTAATAAAATATAATTATTTTTAATAGTTTTATTGTTAAAAATAAAACTTATTTCTAAAATATATAATCTTTTTCCACTTAACAGTGATGGGAATTTGTTAGGAAAATGTGTTTAATTACCATTACATTCCGTTTAAATTGTCCTAAAATACACTTCAATATTCTACAAATAAAATTTTCTTCAATTTTACAATATCTGTGTAGTTTCTCATTTTGTTCTTTTGTTTCTGAAATATGAGCTTACTCTTTCTTGTATTGTTAGTGTATGTTGAGCGGATGCGTTAGAAGGCATCGTAATAGATAATGATGGAGTCATGGAGACAGTCACGGGCTTCAGCTTCAGCTTCAGCTCTCGTTGCTCGTGTGTTTCTGCATCCGTCCCGATTGAAAACACTGCAGAGCATCTCTCCACTCCATGTGAAGATGTGAAGGTCTTTCGTTTACCTGAAACGCGTGTGTGACTCCACAAACACGGTCATGTGACCTTCTCTAAGCCTGTTTCCATGGTGATGTGAATGTCTCACGTGGAATCTCTCACCTGACTGAAGACTGATCAGTGACATCAAAGTAGAGGTCTGTGCGCAGCATGTGCATAACGATGCTCAGAGCAGGCTGTACCTGTGGTAAATATATAGAATAAGGATGGAGCAAAGTGTGGATGCGCTGTCCTTGACGGACGTTCAACTCGGTTTTGTTTATAATTTGCTTTGCCTATAATTTTAAATGAAAAATGTTGTATTTATTTATTTTTCTCTGCGACACTTTTCCTACTGTGTTAACAGAAAAATGTCAAACGAATTTAGTATTTAGTATTTACAAGACGAATAAAAATAGCTAATAGGGTATTTTTGTACAACATTTTTATTTTCTCTGACACTTTTTTTTCTACTGTGTTGCATAAAATATTAAACTAATTTTGTGTCTTAAAGGGGTCCTATTATTATGAGACGTTGAAATGACGGCTATTGCTTGCTGGGTTTTGTCAACCCGTGGAGTTTATGAACTACTTTAAGGAATTAGCTGTTATTTTTCTGTCCGGTCACGTCAGCTGACAGACTCTGAATAGAGCCGGACTGACGGAGAGTTTCTGTTCTGCTGTTGCTTCTCTCTATCTGTCGTCTCTTTTGTGGTGTTTGACTCTGTGCTGCAGATTTTCCCAGGACTCTGTGTTCTTCACAGCTTGGATGAGCTCCAGGAAAAACACACAAGACAGTTCCTGATCCCAAGGAAAACTTTCTCTGTCTGTCATTCTATCATTCTATTCAGTAATGTATATACAGTATATATATGTGTGTGTATGTGTATATATATACTGTATATATATATATATATATATGCTTGTTTTTATTTTAGCTTTTCATTCTTTTTGTCATTTTATATAGCTGCTAATTTTTTTATTAATTTTTATTTCCGTTTTAGTAAATTTAGTCCTTCAACTTTCAAATGTAGCTATATATATCATTCGATTTACTGTTGTCTGTTATGTTAGTTAAGGATGAATTTT